>NC_030678.2:136546546-136846546 GCF_000004195.4 Xenopus tropicalis | reverse complement strand
CCATATAAACCCTGCACACCAGAAAAAAACTTACTTTATATTAGCTATAATAGTTAAAAAAGCATTTTATTCATCAAAAACATGATGCCAAAAAGTTTTTATACTTTAACCATATATATCCATCAAAAAACAAATACATACATACCACCCCGCAATTTGATCGAAAAAAAGAAGATATGAAGGCAGATACTCTGGATGAGAGAATACCCCAACGTTTCGGCTCAAACGCCTTTGTCAAGGGAGCTCTAGTGCCCATAGTGAGTTACAAATAAAGCACCCAGCCTTCGGCCTTATGCCTTTATATGGTCATGGAACTCCTCAGTGACTTATAATATCCTTATATTTTACAAAGGGGGTTCTTTATTCACTATATGTTTTAATCACAGTTTGTTTTTTGCCCTTTTGCCCTTTACCTTATTTCCACTTCCTTGACAGAGCTCACCCTTTATGACAGATGATAACTACACTTATACTGACTTTTTTAGCCTGAGTAAACACAGTCCCTGTTATTCTACACTTGTGCTCTGTCTCATAGAGCATTCTGGTAAAGCTATACCTTCCTCTTGGGTTTTTTGTTACCATGCCATTATATATACCCTACCACTTCCCTAGAAAACTAAGTAACGCCCAAGCAAAATGATCAAGAAGAGACTTCTATGACCTTTTGTAAGTGACCTTTTCCATTTGCTGCTGCCAGAACATAACTATATGGTGCTACAACTCCCCCCTTGTGCGGCTACCTCACAGCAGACATAAGCAGTAAAATGTTCCTGATGATCCCAAGAACTCAGTTTGTTGGTCTTGAGGCAATTACAGTCAGAGAGGCCAGGGAATTTCAGGTGAGAGTGAATCCATGTTTAGCCTGCGACATCCCCCGGGCACCAGGGACGGCTGACTATCTGCAGATTTTCCTCTCATGTCATGCACGCTGGCAGCATTCCCTGCTCATGTTCTCACATACAATTGCACTGTTAACTTTCTGGCCTCTCAAGTGTAATCCTAAAGTGTTAGTTTCAGTTCCCAGATACATGTAACTATCGTTCTCTCAAAGGAAACCCTTTCATTACTAAAGCAGTTATGGCAAATGGTCAATGTCAGATAATTCTGCTTAAAAAAACAAAGCAATAATAAACAAGTCCAATTATATATATAATCTACTGTTCATTGATATGGGTTCTTGGGCTTCTTGTTGGCGCCACATGGCTAATATAGGCATGGGATCACGTACCAGCACTCCAAGGCAGTTGCAATAGGAAAACAGGCCCCTGGGTTTATTGTGTCATTAAACAAACAGTGTCCCTCCCTTTGCAGAACACACAACCCCATTGGGGCCCTGTAAAGCAAGCCATAAGAACAGCGCTATAGGGCACAATCTTGCAGAATCTTGAGCTCCCCAGATAATAAATCCCATATACCTGTAACAAGGTAATAACCTGTTATAAATAGCATTAAACATAATTCTTCACCACAGATAGAGTACAGCAATACATCTAATACATCATCCATTCTTTTAATTTATCATTGGTGCACTGTCACAGGTTCGTAAACTTGGATTTGCAAGGCTGGTTATTTATCTATGTACATGGCGTTAGAAATGTGGGATCTATGATTAAAAAGATTTTGTCACAGGTTTTAACAAAACGCATTAGTTAATGCACTCCTATATTTAATTTTGAAATTTGATATGAGGCTAGGCATATTCTTAGTTTTCCCAATGTCAAAAATACTCCCATGCCCCCCCTAGTGGTAGATATAATAAGAGCACTCAGTAGTAAAAATCCAAGTCCTAGTGCTCAGTCAAGTTATGACTCCTCCAGCTACACTGAATAGGAGAAACAGCTTACCTGAAAGCAGTTTTATTGTGTAGCGCTGGCTCCTTCTGAAAGCTCAGACTCAGGCTGCCTAACCACCAATATTACAGCTAATACATCAATTTATTGATTCAAAAATACAGTTTTAAATGATAGAATCAGTTCTATGGAATGTAAGCAGTCTAATATAGTTATGAAAACTATACCATAAAATCATGACAGAATCCCTTTAAATGAATGGCTATGGCACACATTACACACATCACATTAATTCTGTTGTCACATAACTTATACATATTTGAAGCATAATTACGATATTTCTCTGTCATTGGCCACTTCTTGTGCTCACAATTAAATGCAGAAAAAAAAACGGTTCCAGAAGTATTTGATATAGGGCTTATTTTTCTCTTAGTACCGTGGAAGTCTCATCATAAAGATTTTATAAATAGAGCAGCTCAGCACCGTATTTTTATTACCGACAAGTTTGCAGTTAATATGGCGTGGGTTCACCTAGCTATGATTTTGTGTACAGTACGGAGATCTCTCAATAACTGCATTTGACCTTTGCAGTGCCCAGGATTATGGTCTGACAATTCCCTAGTTAAAATAAGGTCATGGGAAAGGATAATATTAAAGTCAAGGATGGTTTTGCAGAACAAACAGTAATTGTTTATTTTGCCAACCTAATGAGCACTGCTTTGGAATTTCTCCTGCAGTTTAATGATCATATAGGTTCTGGGCCTTAATCACTATTAATGTAAGACAGACAGTCACAAATAATATGTGCAGATGCACCACATGTGAGAAAGGGGGCTAGCGATAGCAGCTGGGTGTCTTGCATCACTTGTAATCCAAACCACATCTCTAATTTTAATAATGTGACTCCAGAAAGCACCCTTTGGAGCAACTACAGCATTGTCCAATGGAGTCATTCATCTAGTCATATACTGGTATATTAATTTCAATTTACGCTCTCAACTTGATGCTGGAGAAAATTGAAGGCATAAATATTGACAGCTTGATACATTGCCCACTTCATCTTTATATTTCAATTCAAAGTGTATTGCTTAAGTTTATCCAAATGAATGCTTAAGCCTCCGACACTAATATTCCCATAAACAGAAACAAACATCAGTGCAAAAGGGCAAACATCAGATGTGGGAGAATAAAATGGAATCGGAGTGGCCTGCATTCTGCTATTGTCTCAGGAAAAATGGCAGGTCAGACAAGTGGGGAATCTTTGCTTACTGTGGTTTCTTTGCTCTGCCACATCCCTGTTGAACTTCTACCATGTAGTTTTTTCCATGGGAAAGGTTGTGTTACTATTAATATATATATTACAGATGATGTCTGTTAGGTGTACAGGACAGGAAACCATGGTGAAATATTTCAGATTTTGATTTTTGTCAAAATTTCGAGCAACAACCTTTCAGCATTAGCTGCCTCTTCTCATCACCACTATGCACCAGGAGGTTAATATAGTAACATGGGGAAACATTTGCCCCAGTCCAGATAAACATAGTAATCATAACATAGCTTTTCTTATTTGGTACAGCTAGAATAATGATAGCAAGCATCTGGTTTGTATGAGTTACTGTACCTGGCTGAACTTTTGTCTGTGCGACTGCACATCCCAAAGGGACATAGTTATCTAAGATGGAAAATTGTCATGAGAAACTGTGTGCAAGTTTAATATAAAGTGAGACTGATTCTGAGCCTAGCTAATTGCAGGAGTATATATATTTCATATGTCAAAGTAGGTCAGGTTGGACTTTTAATCCAGCGTTCCACAGGTGCTGAGGTCCTTTTCATCATTTTAAACCCCGTGTCCATTTTTAGGAATACTTTGGCATAAATTCCCTTTTTTCCACCATCAGTTATTCTTTCTGAAGAAGCACCCCTCCTTTCATAAAAAGCTACCCCCCCCTCCTGGTAAATACAATAGGGTTAATGTTCACCCACAAATGCAGTTTCGGCCCTTGCACTTTCCCCATTGCCAGTTGCATGTAAAACTACTTTATCAGAGGTACTGGTGCTCCTTGCACTTCTGTTTAGTTGCACTTGGTGCTGCTTAGTCCTTCCGGCCTTTATTTCCAAATTGAGAGCCTATTGACACAAAGGAACCCTGAAGCTACTGCCACCTCCTGGCCAGGTGCTCGCTCCATGGTTAGTTCAGTGCCCTGCATCAGTTATAGGCACACATGTCACTTGCCTACACCAGGCAGACTTATAATACAAATATTCAACACAACTGTGCCTAATTTGCAGAATAGTTTATGCACTAAGAGCGTGGTCCCATGCTGGAATTCTGGGGAAAACAATTAATTGTGGAAAAAACATTGCAACTGTACTTGAAATTGCACTTTGCGCACTGCTCTTGCAGTAAGTGTCCTAATATATTGGACCAGATTTAATTTAATTTTCATTTAAAATTAAATCATCACATATGCCTTCCCACCGGTGACTAATTTTGTTGCCAGTGTAAAGGGATTTCAGTAGTGGTGAAAATAAATTTGCGAAACAGTTGAAAATTCATGAAATGTGGGTACTGTACAACCTTTTTGGTGTGGGCGGATTTTTTGATGCGACCATGCCTTTTTTTGACACGGGCACGCCCTTTTTTAATGTGGCTGCACCTTTTTTTTCACCTGTCCGCACCTTTTTTGATGCAACCAAATTGTTGTGGAGATTTTACAAAACAATTTGCAAATCCATGCCTGCCAAAAAAAAAACCACTCATCACAGAGATTTATCGCGGGTAACTATTCTGTTTGTGAAGCGTTAGCCTGTGGGAAAATCTGGAACTGAATTAGATAAGTACTGAATTTTATGTTTTTGAATGGGTTTATGTTGCCTTTAATAAAGAAAGTTTAAAGTAAATATATTTCGTTTGATTTATCCATGCTGTACCTTGCGTAAATTTTGTAAGAACAAGAAAGTTGTCAATGTCTTATTGCTGATTAAAATAAGATATCCCCCATTCCTAGGGATGCTGTCATTATAGGAAATCCTGATGATGAGTCCCCCCGTCTTGGCTGGCCCTGGGAAAAAGCCCATTGTGCTTCTTTATTAAAGAAGATTGCTTTGACAGATACAAATTCTTTTTTTAATTCCTGAAATATACCACCACAATGGGCAGGGGGCCGCACCAAAGCAGCCCAGATTAGGCTACCATGGGCCTGTATAACTCCTGAGAATACATTGTGATTGCAGCTATTTGCAGTGCATTATGTCTTCTTTTTCATCATCCCATTTGCATTGCATTTTATGCATCTCCGTTCTGTATTCCCTTTATTTGTCAACACACTATAATCTGTGTCCCTACAACAGCAAAAGAGGCCATTAAATGAGGCAGTAAAGCATTTATATCCAATAAATGTCATGCGATCCCTCATTTTGCAGTCTAATTGCTTCCATTCTTAAAATATATGACAAAAATATGTTGGAAAGTAATGAATGAGTTAAATATCCCAAATGATTTAACAGCTACAGCTAAGCCTATATCGCTTCCCAATCACAAAGATTGATCCCCCCGTTCTCCTGGGGGCTATTGAGTTTTTAAGTATCAGGATTTAAAAATGTCAGATTTGCCTTCTGCCCGTTCAGTCCGCCCTCTCTGGCTGCAATGTGAAATACAAATGGAGCAATCAATGTCGGCATCTGCCAGCTGCGTATGGAATGAGAAAGTGGCAGAGTCGTGCCTGGAATCGCATCAATGCATGGATAACACACCCACCGCTCACCTCTACCCTCCATGTATCTGCTTTTCCCTCTCCCAACAATACTGTAACATGTTCTCTCTTCCGTTCTCCCCTGCCAGGTCTCTGTATGGGTTCCCTTTGCATCTCTCCCTGAGCCTTCCATTCTCTTTGCTTTGTAGTGCAAGGCTACATAATGCCATCCTCTATATCATGGGTCCTTTTAGGTTAAACCTAAACAAAAGTTCAAAAAAAGTATACTTTTCTTTTCCGTTGGAATTGAGTTCCTGCATTGCCTGGAGCTATGCATTCTGCACTGGGTGACATACAATAGTTTTGTTGTTTTCTTGTATCCTCTTCCTCTGCCATCCTTTCTGTATCTTGTCAAACCAATATGCAGACTGAATATATAAATATAGCTCTCAATATCTGCTCCATAGACACAGAACTCCACCACTATTTTATTTTAGTGAAATAGAACAATACATACAACAACCAAACCACAGCCACAAAAAAAAAACAAAAAGAAGGGACAGGAATCAAACAGGAGAAATATATGGGACCAAATATGTTACTGGATTTAATGGTAGACTTTCAGGAGTGTAAACTTTTCACTATGGACCTTCCATAGTATGAACTTTCAGGAGTTTGGACTTTCAGGACTGTGAGTATGGACTATGCACACAGTCAATGTAGCATCAATTGAAAGTGGAAAAGACAGACATACACAGTTCAAACTCAATGTACTATATGAGGCTGGTAACACTGAAGGTTGGAGCCCTTGTGTTTGGAAGAAAGGGTATGGAAAGTCTCAGTTATGAAGAAAGACTGAGAGTTGGGTCTGTTTACACTGGAGAAGAGGCGCTTAAGAGGTGACATGATAACTATGTATAAATATATAAAGGGATCATATAATAACCTTTCTAATGTTTTATTTACCAGTAGGTCCTTCCAACGGACACGAGGGCACCCACTTCGTTTAGAAGAAGGGAGGTTCCATTTAAACATTCGGAAAGGATTTTTTACAGTGAGAGCTGTGAGGTTCTGGAATTCCCTCCCCGAATCAGTCGTGCTGGCTGATACATTATATAACTTTAAGAAGGGGCTGGATGAATTCTTAGCAAGTGAGGGAATACAGGGGTATGGGAGATAGCTCTCAGTACAAGTGAGGGAATACAGGGATAGGGGAGATAGCTCTCAGTACAAGTGAGGGAATACAGGGGTATGGGAGATAGCTCTTAGTACAAGTGAGGGAATACAGGGGTATGGGAGATAGCTCTCAGTACAAGTGAGGGAATACAGGGTTATGGGAGATAGCTCTCAGTACAAGTGAGGGAATACAGGGTTAT
The DNA here is from genome assembly GCF_000004195.4 of Xenopus tropicalis. Taxonomy (NCBI): domain Eukaryota; kingdom Metazoa; phylum Chordata; class Amphibia; order Anura; family Pipidae; genus Xenopus; species Xenopus tropicalis. Next base: position 136,839,688 of record NC_030678.2, on the reverse strand, counting down.
GGGAGATAGCTCTTAGTACTAGTTGATCCAGGGACTGGTCCGATTGCCATCTTGGAGTCAGGAAGGAATTTTTTCCCCTCTGCGGCAAATTAGAGAGGCTTCAGATGGGGTTTTTTGCCTTCCTCTGGATCAACTAGTAGTTAGGCAGGTTATATATAGGCATTATGGTTGAACTTGATGGACGTATGTCTTTTTTCAACCCAACTTACTATGTTACTATGTTACTATGACTGTATGGCCTCAGGTTGGAGTTTCTATGGATCCTATAGGTTTTTAAGGCAATTTTCAACTTAAGTATGTGCCAGACACAATCTTTGGCTGGGTGTGAGTATGCAGATTAATTCACTGGGCATATTATGACTGAAAATCTAAATTAAAAGACCCGTTTGTCTTGTTCATTCACTGCATCCCAGAATCTCAAATTATAGCTTCAAATATTTCTTCACAGACTAAAGCAGCTCCTTTTAAACAATGTACTTTTTTTCCTCCAATTTTAGTTGTCATGGAAATATTGTATTGGCAGGTCTCAGAGGGGTCTGGGAGAGAGGGGGGTGAGGAGAGTTGAGGAATGGCCGCACTGACATGCAGAGGATAGATAGTGAAAAGGCATATGCAGAGGGCACGGACTGCATTGTAGGAGTACTACACATACAGGACAATGGTAAGAAAGGGAGAGATAAGGGATGGGACAAAGGACACGGGGAAATGGAATGTGTTGTGGATAAGAGGGATGAGCAGAGAGCAAGCCAAAGAAAGGAGAAGACAGCAAGGCTCCACATTTTGCGGGTCTCTCCTCAGCTGCCTGTCAGGCTGACTCAATGAATTAGGCAAGCAGCTCTGTGTTGCAGGGGGAGCTCAGTGCTGTGAATCAGACCTCAGCAGCCAGCTAAAGGTCAGAATTATTGATTTCTTTCTATGGGGGGGGGTTGTAGCTGTCCGTCACTGACAGCCCCCACTATCAGAAGATGGCAGGAGCAATACTAAAGAGGCAGCCAGCACAAGCACGGGATGCTACTGAAACGCCCTGTTATGCCAGAACTTAGGAGACTGGGTGTAAAGTAAAAAGACTGCACCAGCAGCTGAACTGTTTTCCCACCAGTAAGGTCAAACTCATTGGCCTACAGCCATACAAGTAACATTTCCCAGCATACTCCAGTAATGGAATAGAGTGCATAGACCCTACTTTTGTATCTAGGTTTCAAGACTAGTAGGAATCCATAATGCAAAGGTTGATCACGTAAGACCATTTCTCTAATATAAAATGCCCATGAGTGAGCAGCATAAATTCTGTACTTTTCAGCTGCCTATCTCCCACTATATTTCCCTCTATTCCACATTTTACACAGTTAACAATAAACTTTGACTCCAGTTTTTCTTAAAACAATAGCATTATTATTGCTAGGCATTAGGTGTTGGTACATATAATAAAAGTCAGTATTCCCCCCTTGTCAGTAGTAGTTCAATGAACAGCATAAGTCCTATTCATTGAAAAGGAGGGTACACTGCACCTTTTAATAGTTCTTTAAGATGATGCAGGGCACAAATAGAGTTGTATTTACAGTAAGCCTTAAGGTACCCATACACTGGCAGATAAAAGTTTATCAGTCCATGAATGGGGCCCTCAGGAATTGTCCATATGTCAATCAGGCAGGTTTAAATATCCCATCAGAGTGAGAAGTGCACTGGCTTGTTGATGTGGTCCTAGCTGCAATGGACTACATCCCATCAATGTGATTTGATCATTTGGTCAATTCAATATCACTACCTCAAGGTGGGCATATTGGGATAAAATCTGCTTGTTTGACCACCTTTAGTGCTCACATAGGTAGTCTGTTGTATACAGGGCCCTTAGTGTGCTCCAATGCACTTTTCTCTATCTGGAGCCTTTATATTTGAGACTCTACATGATTTGCCTGGAATACCCTTCTGCTTTCCTCAGTTGAGCGGCAGATTGTCTACTATCCACCTTCATTTGTCTCTTACTCCTAGAGTGATCTTAAAAGTAAGGGTAGCCCTCATAATAGTTATTCCTTATTTAAGGTGGTCCCAACATACTTCAGTTAAAGTATAACTCTTTCTTTTTCACTGAGGTCTCCCAGCACCACCTTCTCCACGAGTGAAGTCCAAAGAGGTTTTACAATGCTGATCCCCTAGCTCGTATAACCTAGTGGGGCTATCTGAAATACTTAACAGAAAGAATTCCACATTTCTGCAATTCCTAGCCGGATTAGGCTTAAATAATCTCCAATACCTCCTACAGGCCTAGCCCAATAGACAGAGCTAATCTTTTCAGCCGTAGGAAACTAAAGCTCAAAACAACACACAAAACAACAAAGGTCAAACATTATTTGGCCTAAACTTTGCACCTGTTTGATCCCCACACAAAAATAATGTTTCTCTAAGAGTTGTTTTGCTACAGATTTTGCCAGTTACAAGCCACCTGTTGCTTTCTTACATTCCTATTATTTAATTTAAAAAGAAGCCCAATATTGATGCTAACAGCCAACCAGTTTACTGAAAATTTGTATAGTAACGAAACAATTGATATCATCTCATTATATTTATGAATTAGCTTGCCTGGTTGGTGCTTCTGTGGGGCCACTCATTGTCTCCATGTAACCCTTAAGGGAAGTTGGAATGATCCTTCATTTGGATTAGGTGTCCCTTTACTGCTCTTTTTTCTTCTTGCTTTTTCATTGCTATTCTTGACACTGACAATTACAAATAGAAAAAACATACAGGGATTACATTGCTTCATCCTACTAACATTGTTTATCCTGCTTGATTCTTCAGCGAGAAAACTGCATTCAAATGTACTCGATTCTGTCCTGATTCATTCCCCCCCTATAGGATAGTACACCATGTATCCAGGGATCTAATGAGGGAAATTGATTACCATTAGCCCCTCCAGCAAATAATAATTAAACAACTGATTTCCATGATGCAAGGGAACTAATTAAAGTTCCAATTAGAAGACGTTAATTATAACATAAAATCAACATTATGAATAGCTTTTGTTATTAATAGCTGCTGCACGTGTGTATTATTAGCATGCCAAAAATATCAACTGAAAAAATGCTTGGAAATATGGTGGAATATACAAAATACTTTTATGTTAAAACACAGATATGATTATTGTGGCTTCCTTAAAACAGAAGGTATTCATGTGGCTCATACTATACATATAGCCCTGCCTTACGACTAAAGGGTAGAGACATGCATATCACTCCCGAGGCTAATGCCAGACTGAGGGTTTTAGCAGCCTCTGTCATCAGGCAGTCAATACACCCCTCTTGGCCTGTCACTGATTCCTATATTAATCTATGGCAAGCTTTGTTCTTAAATGTTTTGTCTACATTGTCTGTGATTTTGGGATGATCCCATGTAAATTGTGACTTTTGTTTGGCTCTTAATAAATGGCATTGCTTGTGCTATTCGACCTGCTGTCTGTATAGTATGTTAATCAGGGTTGTAGGTACAGGAGTTGAGTTGCAATTGGGGACCCTGGAAGGGTGGATGGAAGGGGTGATTTTAAGAAATGAGTGGTCTTTGAGGACATAGAAATGTGGGTACAGGACCCCAGGAGGTGGTTATGCATTAAGGCTAATGGACTTCAAGCCCTTCTCGTGTGCACAAGCCTTACTGTTTTTATTTTACAGTGCAGGACTTTTTAAGCTCCTGTTTAGCCCAGCTTACTCTAGCCTTACTGGTTCCTCTAAATGGTCCCCATAATAATATATCTTCTACAGTAGTGTCAGTAATACAATCACAAAGTTATTTTAATTCAGAGGAGGAAAAAAGAACCCTGAGAAATAACACATTTTTCCTGGTTATATGGGATGTCATCCGTACTTGATTTTGATAATTTCTCTGTGTTCACCCCCTTTAAACTGTAAATGAATAGATAGCTTTGTTTGATTTTGGTGTGGAGGGCTGGATTCAGAGAAACCCCTGCTAATTCTAAAAGGCTGCTGCCCCTATACATCAATGATGAAGTGCACTTGATAATGTTTTGAGTCAAGGCTTTTATATATTCATAAACTATTTTAATGATACTTACCTGTCTATTTGCAGAGACAAAGGGGATTGTGTAATAAAAGGCACTTCGTTTGTCCTGTATCAGTAACCCATAGCAACCAATAAGATGTCTGCTTTTAAACAGGTGACCAGTAAATATTACCTGCTGATTGGTAGCTATGGTTACTGCACCTGGGCAAACTTAGTGCATTTTATTGTATAACCCCCAAAGAATTATTAACCAAACACCATAACTAATAGTCAAGAGGAATGTAGTGCTCCCTACTATGGGGTGGAATTGTAATGAGAATGTAACCATTAAATTCACACTGGCAAAGAAAAAGCTGCTTTGCACTGACCTATATCAGTATATTAACATGGAAATGATATTAATTGTGTATGGTGGCCACCCTCCCTCTTAAACAGGAAAAAGCCTTAGCAATGCTATTTTAATGTGCCCCACTAAAAGCAAATGTGTTTGGGGTAGACAGGTATTGCCAATTCCACCTCCCACCAAGGGTGTGGCTTTAAAGTTATTATGGATCCTAATCATTGTAAGAAGGGAGGTTTGGGAAAACACTAGAGGGGTCAGTCGGGCAGAATGGCCCTTAGGGCTCAAGTAAGGGGAACTCTGGGGTTGGTAAATGAGCCCCATAGGCAAATTGTGGTGTTAGTATGTAATCCAATATTACATGTTGTTTCTTCAAATGCCTATACACTTTTGTAAATGCATTGCTTTGTCAGTTTGATTTACTTCAACCTCTCTATATATGGATTTTAATTGTGTATATCCAGATGGGGAATAAGTGTAAACAGCTCTGCTTCTGCGGTCTTGTAAATCTTACAGCCACTTTACAGATTAAGAGCAATTAGCAGGTTTCTTCCTTTGTATGTTACATTTACAGATATCCTGTGTTACATTTACAGATTTAGCATATCCTGTGTTAATTTCATATATTTTTCAAATATCTTCTACTCTTACAAGGAGCAAAACTCCAGCAATTTCCTTTTTCATTCTTTTCTCGGGGGCCCTTTTCCTGTCTTCTTCAAAAGACTGACAGGTGGGGCATCGGCCTGAGACTACTGGGAGGTATGCTGGATGAGCTGTAGGAAGAGGATGGGTTGAGGGATGAGCTGTGACAGACAGGAGACAGGTCCTGGGAAGGGGCAATGAGAAACCACAATGTAAATGAGACACAGGCAGATATTGACTTGAGACGCCAAGATGTGGCATCGCTTTTTTACTCTCTCCCCAAGCACATCAAGGGATGTCTTTAATTCCAGACGCGCAGCCTTGTAACCTGTGCACCACTGAGGAACAGAGACATAAAATCAGTGACAGACACAAAGAAGATGATAAAGCCAAAAAAGAAAATCAGAGTAAGGAAAGTGTTTTGCTGGTTAAAAAAGCATCTTGCAAGGCTTAATTAAGGATTTCCTTATAGTTTACACAAAAGTTCAAAGGTGCAGGACCTATTGATTTATCTACCAAAAATACTGCAATCATGAAGCCATTTACATTATATTGCATGGCTTCCCTTGTATCTGTTCAGCATATTGTGATTAGTAATAGGAACTTAAAAAGCTGAACAATGTACATGAAGGACAGTGGGAGGAATTCAGTTTAAGGTTAACAGATCATTGGAGACCAGCGATCCCAGGGGTGCAATGTTCGTGAGCACTATGGGGTGGGCATTTGTGCCCCTTAGTCTCTCACCACTTGCACCCCTGGGGAAGGTAAAGGACCCTAGTACCTTGTACTTGATGGTAACTAAGCTGTGTAAATCCATATTGGTACCCAAATTATCCTATTGGGTTTAATGTTAAAATGTTTTTAGTTGGGTATAATTAAAAAGTTAACCTAAGTTAAAGATAGCACTTATCCGGAAAAACCCAGGTCCCAAGCATTCTGGATAAAAGATCCCATACCTGTACAGGTAACACAGTATGTTGAGTTAATAGTATAATCACTTCATCAAGTATTGTGGTTGTCTTTCTAGACAAAATTCAAAGACAAGAGGTCCTCTGCACTCACCCATAAGCAACATATAAAGAACTACTTATACTATGGAACAGATTTATTCAACTAAATTCATTTCCACCAATGTCTGACATTTACTAAAAAATCCGAACTGAAAAAGTCTGTGCGGGAAAAAGGTTGAGGAACTGCAACTTTTTTGAATTGTTCCCCTGAAAACTTGAATTTTTCAAATTGTTGCACAAAAATCAGCATTAAAAATCTGAAACCTCTAAAGTTTGGAGGCAAAACAAGGATCTTTCAGTAAGTTCTCTTTATGTAATGTAAAAGTCACAAGTATCCTATTAACTGTACACTGAATATTTTTTTCCTTTGTGGCAAGTTTGCAGAAGACTGCTCTTTTAAACAGTGTCTGTCTCTAGTTGTATGAATAACTGAATACAGGAAGTTATCATTAATCTTTACTGCAACCATAGCAGTTCCTTATACTTTACTGTATCTAGATGGAAGATAAATCAAAATTCAAATTAAGTTTTTTCCACAATTCAAATTATTTTGTGCAAAAACTCCCAAATTCAAATTATGTCATTGCTCTCCACATGGATATAAGCCAGTTGCTCTGCTAGGGAAATTTACTCACAATTTTCATTACCATGGAACTTTGTCCCACCCATCCACTCTAGTGGTCTGGTATTCCATGCTGGTACCCCTCCACTCTCTCTAGCAGCAGTCTGGTACTCCTCAGTGATACAAACTCTTTCCCAGATAGGCCTTTTCTTCTAACAGATTCTGGCCAGAGGCCTCTTACTCTTCCTCAGTAGCTGTTCCTATGCTGCCATTGGATGCCCTGACTAACTGGGTGCCCGTTGCCCCTTTCTCCTGGTTGGGGCGGAGGATGCCTTTTCTATCTACCCTGACTGCCTCGTGCACCTAGTGCTCGCTATTATACCCCTCTAGCCTATTCTAAATTCTCCTTCTGCCCCAGGGCCTGACTCACCTCCCATGGGTAGATGGTGACTTGCCCACACCCTCCTTTCAAAGACCCTGAACCTTGGTGTAGCTGCCCCTGACCCCTGGTGGCTGGGGGTATAAATTACATGTAAAAAGACATAACAAAGTTACTACTGTCACCTAACGGCCAACGGAACCAATAACAATTTTGTAACACATTTTGAGTTACACATATTAGTCTTACACATTTCTCATTCTCCTAGCACCATTATTTTCCATTTTCCACCTCCTTACATTTTGTACGTCACCCACATTGCGCAAATTAGAAACAAACATAATTTCTTTACGTCGAATATTCTTTAGAGAATTTTACGTAAGTTCTGGCGTGAGAAAAAACGCGTAAACAATTACACCGATTCTACGCTGTTTTTTACACAGCAAAGCCCTTACTGTGTCTGACATCTAGGACTATGATTAGGTATGACCCCAGAAATATCCTAACAACATTGTATATATGTTTTTCTTTTTTTGAACATATGATGCTCAGAGATGATAGGTTTAATGTGACATCATGTGATCCAGAAAGACTTTGCGACTCTCTATAGGACAACGCTGGTATCAAGGCCCGGCAATGCAAAGGATCATGCGGCCTCTTAGTGTTCAAAGAGAAGACAAATAACTGCCAACTTCTTCTATTATTTCTTTATGTTTCTGTAAGGTTTGGTACACAAAGCTGATATAATAGTAAATGATAGTAAATATTCTAGTAAGAGTAAAAGTATTTGCTAGAGCAGGCTGATATGCCTCTAAAAGTGATCCTGCTGGGAGTCGTTTTCATCCATCCTATCTGGTAAAGAAATGCTATTTTAGTTTACAAGATTAATTAAAATGAAATTTACATAATCTGAGAATTAGCAGGGCACACAGTCCTATGAAACGCATGTTATTTTTATAATACTTAACATGTTTATTTATTTGGCTGTGAATATATTATTACATCTACAGCAATTTGTCTGCTTGGCAATATATGAGAATTTTACTTCTCTCCCTAAAAAAGGAAAATGTAATTTTATATTTTATAGGATCCATGTCAGCTGTTTGGAGATGCCCATAGATGTCACACACCGCATACGTCTAAGAATATGAACTAAAGGCGGCCATACTTTTAAGTACCGGATGTTCTGTCCATAAGTTTAGCTGATGGATACCGTCAGGCCTGGACTGGCAATCTGTAGATTCTGGCAAATGGCAGGGGGGCTGCTGTAAGATGTCATAAACAATCACTATTTATTGGGCTGGTGGGGGCTGTTTGGGCCTCTGTTGACTTGAAATACCAGGGCCTATTTTAAATCCCATTCTGGAGCTGGATACCATACACTGGGCAATACACATAATTGCTGCAATTCTATTGTCCCCTATCGATAGTATATACATGTGCCAGAACCCATGATCGCTAAACGGATTTCTAGCTTAACTGGTGCTCTTACACAAGTCCAACTGGCATCATGTGACAAATTGCTCTTGCATGTAAAAAGCAAGCATACACAAGCCCTCAATATATTTCCTATTTTTATCATATATTAGACCATGGAAGATGAGTAAAAAAGGAACTAAAAGTATAAAAATCAATAAAAAATAAAAACAGCAAAAACACTGGCACCTCAAAATGTTTATTGTGGTTCTCAGGGTCAATGACACCAGACAACCAGGTATCATTTTTAACTGCGTGGTGGAAAGAAACATAATAGTAAGGCTAATAATTGAACAAGCATACAAAATGAATAATGAAGACCAACTGAATATTTGGTTAGAATAGGTCCTTTTATAACATACTAAAGTTAAAGGAGAAGGAAGGGTAAAAACTAAGTAAGCTTTATCAGAAAGGTCTATGTAAATACAGCCATAAGCACTCACAGAAATGCTGCACTGACTTCTCTGAAAAAAGATTAGTTGTGTCTGTTTTCCTGTGCCAGAGACACACAGCTTTCTGTTCTCTGCTCTCTCCTGTTCCCCCCTCCCTCAAGAATGCTAAGAACTCACTCCCCCCCCTTAGGAATGTGGATCTGAGCCAATCAGCAGGAAGCTGACTCATAGTCTAACTAACTGAGCATGTTCACTTGGTCCCAGTGTCTGTGCAGGAGTGAGGCATTATGGGAACTTTCTTTATACAGCTCAGCGTTTTTTCTTCCTGTTTGGCTTCAGATCTTCTGAACAAGTGAAATATGGGGAGACTTAAGGGCACTATTGAGACCAACCTTTCCTTCTCCTTTAATGTCAGATAGAGTCCTGCAGCAGGTTGGGTAACCATGGGTACCTGCAGAATACCCGCAAAGCGGGAATATTGGAATATTCTTTACGTCCTAACCAGCACTCAGTGGGCTCCCTTTAGAAGCAAGTGGGGGAATTGTAGGCAGCCATTTGGGGAAACAAAAGGTAAAATCTGCTTCACTAAATGATCTGTAGGTGATGTCACTTCCTGTTTCTGTGATGCTTATGTTGGGTGTGGGTCGGGTTTAACTTGATGGGGAAAAGAATGCTGGAAAGAGTTGGGATGGGAGTAATTAGGTGCGGGTTTGGTGTGGGCCTGCAACAGATCCACACACTTGTCTAATGTGAGGTAACCTTCCCCTTTAATTTTGACTATTAGAAAATATTCTGTAGCAAGTGCAGTGTATTTTGAAAAATACAGAAAAACCAGAGGGAGAAAATAAATTTTCTAGGTATCAGCTGTGCTTTTTGTCACTTTAATTTCTTTAATGTGGAAGCCTCAAAACGTTGGGAGGTTTTTAGGTGGCTTGAAAGTGATACCTTTCAAGAGTTAAACAAGACTGAAGAATTGGAGGCTTCAATCAAGAGGAAATTGTTCAGAAGATAAATGGCCGCTGGACTCACACATTTGTTCAGAAGTAACCAGCACATAAATCAAAAAGTTCTGGGCTAATTCTGGAACTAAAAACTGTCCTTTCCCCCCAGCACTGTAACAACTACAGTGCTTTTATCTGATACTCTGATTACACTGTACTAGATAAGTCCTGAATATGAAGCCGATAGTAGTAGATGGTGTTATATTCTATGGATAGCCACAACACCTTGGAACAATTGATTTGGCGGAACCGTAATTCCTCAGGTAGAATTAAATCATTTATTTTTTTATCCTGAACATTTTTTTGACAGTTTGCAGTATCACAGATCCTCCAGGCAAGGGACTGAGTTAGGAATAATCATGTTTATTTGTAGTTCTACCATAATGAGTCTTTCTACAGCATCTTCACTTGCTGTTTACCAAAAGCCAAAATGTGGACGTGCAGGAGACTTTGAAGATTACACTCATTTATATTATTTTATTTATATTGTTTTTTTCTGTGGTTACAGACAATGTATGTGTTGGGCCCTATAGTGTCTGGAAGCTACTGCACAGATGTAAATCAAGATAAAAATGTAGGAAAAAGGGAGTGCTCATTCATGCATGCACACAGGGGGAAGGGGCGAGGATGCTGGCCCACCTATGCTCAGTATTATCAAAACCAAGAAAGATAGTCTTTGATTTTGAAATGCCCAGGTAACATGGGCACATGTAGAGTTGGCGGAGGTTAAGTAATTATGGGGCAATCCAAGATATTGTCTGCAGCAAATGACACTGTATTTCATATTAAGAAATGTGGTGATGTTAGTAGCTATGCCAGTGTATTGAGTGAATGGTTAATTAACTCTTCAAACTACAGGACAAATGGAGTTGCTGTTATAATAAGCTTACTGAATTGTGAATAAAAGGATAGTGCAATGTTCAGTAACATTACCGTTACTGATAAAGTCCCATGCCTATTCTGTACACGCATGCCACCTAACACAACATATGGACACACGCAACATATGCATACACACGTCTAGCCGCAATTACACATACACCCAGAATTCCGAGCAAGGAGAAGCCTGCGGTAAGGAAGCTGCTTTGTAATATTTAATGTCAGGTCGGCTTGTCAGTTTTCCGGTAATTAATGCGAACGCAGAGTCACAGCCTCGCTGGAATCATATATCAGTGCCAGCCTTGCACGGCGTGCTGAACCGCGGAGTGCTATTATGGGAATTTTATATGTATTAGTAGCTGATGCACATTAATACATTAAAAATGTCAGGCGATCAGGTCTCTAATTGTCGGATTTAAATGTCTATTTGTCAGGAGTTGCCCAGGTGATAGGAAACAGAAGCACATCCCAATTTAGCTAAATACAAGACACACAAGACAGTAGAGGAAGAAGGGAGGGGAGGCGAGGAACATTTATCCTTCATGGCCTCCAGGGAGCAGGAAAAGGGATTCAAATGGTGATATGTAAAGCGCATTGGTTGCAGAGACAAAAATATAATTGTCAACAGTTTGTAAGCAATGGAGTAGAGCAGTGGTCCTCAAACTTTTTAAACATAGGGCCAGTTCATGGTCCTTCAAAATGTTGGGGGGCTGGACTGTAGTCCTCAAACTACGGCCTGCTCCCCGCTGTGTCCTCTGGCTCCCTGCTGTGTCCTCTGGCTCCCTGCTGTGTCCTCTGGCTCCCTGCTCACTCGCTCCCCACAGCACCCTCTGGTTCCCTGCTTCCCCGCTACACTCTCCGGTTTGCTGCTTCCCCGGTCCCCGCTACACCCTCCGGTTTTCTGCTTCCCCGCTACGCCCTCCGGCTCCATGCAACCCTGCTCCCTGATGCGCCCTCTGGCTCCCTGCTTCCCCGCTCCCCGCTGCATCTGCAGACAGGTAGTAGCCAGGGGCAGGATGCAGCAGGGGCCAGGTAAATTACCTTGGAGGATCCCTGGAGTAGAGCATGCACAATGGATGCAACTAATAAAAGAACTGCATTCACAGTTCAGGCTGCAGGGAAAGGCTCAGCCTATCATTTAGCTAGGTAATTTTCCCTTTAAAAACCCTTATAAACTGATATTCACTGCCCCAAAAAATCTCAATGGGCGTCACCTGCACTTAGAAACATTGTTTCTCACTTTTAATTAAATAAGTAGCTTTTGGCAGAAAAGTAAAAAGCCCCTCCTGCACTGAGATACAATTGTAACTAATAAGCTAAACAGGTCTCTTGGGGGAACACCAGTGGGAGCAAAGCAGCATTATGGAAATGATCCTTTGGGCCTCTGTCCATTTGCACTCCTTAGCTTGTGCATCTGAATGACATGTGAGTTTATAGGCAAGAGGAAGGATACCCGGACTGGCAATCTATGGGTTCTGGCAAATGCCAAAGAGGCTGCAGTAAGATGCCATAGACAGTCACTATTTATTAGGCTGGTGGGGGCTGTTTGGGCCTCTGTGTACTTGAAATACCAGGGCCTATTTTGAATCCCAGTCCAAGCCTGGGGCAACTTATGTGCTTTCCTTACCAGACCCTCATACTGAAAAGCAGGAAGCACTGTATTGTGTATGGGGCAGGTGCAGATATTTGCATGTTGGAGTTCAAAGTCTGGTGGCTATCGTAGACAGGTCCATATTCAATTTGATAGGAAAATCTTATTTCCTAATTCAATCCCAGATTTTCCCATACGCTTTCACATGACGAACCATAATATAATGATTCTCCTGGAACTGATTATGACCCATTGGGCCAGACTCAGTTCAGTGAGAAAAAGATATCTGGTGGTTTATTTCATGAAAACTCAATAGAAGTCTGAGGGGAAATCTGGAACTGAATTAGGGGATACGTTGTTCTCATCAAATTGTATCTGGCCCATAATTGGTGATAAAGATGAAGCACATTTTTACTGCTGTGGTTCTCTCTAAGAGAATGGCAGCAGCAATAAAAATGCCATATCTGCCACATCCTTTGGATTGCATGTGAGCTTCTGAAACCTATTGCTTCTTAAAATAGTAATTTCCTGCCTATAGTATTCTTTGACTGCATCTGCTGGGAATGAATTGCTTAGTAAGTAATGTGGTTCAGAAAACTGCCTGCAAAGTCCGATCAGTTTTACTGTGATTACATTACATGTTACCCCTTCCCAAGTAAATTTGCTTCTTGCACCCATATGTGCAATGTTTTGCACTCACAAAATGAGCCACCTAGAGTAGCGCTGTGCAAGTCCCTGAAACACCCTAATTTGCCCACCATCAAAATTAATAAGAATAAGGAACACAGCAACTTTCTCTGCTGTACAAGTTCATAGCATAGATGGAAATGGGCTATAGACACAAGTGTTATAATTATAAGGGTTTAGCTTTCTATGTCAGACTGGGACCCAAGGGGGCCACCAGAAAACCTTAGACCACAGACCCACTCTCCAAACTATTTTTCCTGATTTCCTTGTCCTACCTCTATTCTCCTAGTCTCTTTTATTTACATGCTAGCATCTATCTTTCCATCTATTTTTTCTCTTTGTTCACATTCAGAAATAGGGAATGACCATGAACTAGGCCAATTGGTCACCTGGGCCCACCGGGAGTTTTCCTGGTATCCTGGTGGGCCAGTTCAACACTGCTTGCACCTAGCCCTAGCTGAGACTTATAATTAGATTTATCCTTAGCCCCCATTTTCATCCCTCTTCCAGTTCCATTGCTCTATTATAACATATTATGAGCACAGTATCCATTTAGCCACAGCAATTCTCACTACATCTATTCCCAGTTCCACTATATAATGTGATACCACAATCATACTGCAACAAAAGTTTTATGCAATGGCCCACCAATTGGGGAGCAGCCCCTATGGCTTCAGGGGGTGCCTGAAAAACAGTGGAAGTTGCAAGCAGTGTACCTGGTAAAGGGAAATCCACTGCCCTGAAAAAAACAATGGGCATTATGTTATTTTGCCCAAATCTAATTAGCAGTGACAAACTGTGGGAAGACATATCTACATACATATAATCCTGCACTTGGCAATGTTTTCCTTACATAGAAAAACAGAGTCATATTAAGTTAGAATGAGGCCCTCGGGACATGTGTGAGGTACCTAAGACATCATTTAAACTGTTTAATGTGCTTGCTGCCGTCTATGTTAGAGAGTAATGAAATTCTGCTAAATTATAAAAAATGCATCCATATTTATAACCCCATTATGCTAGATACACAGATATTATTTTATAAATCTAGGGTATATTTCTCACAGAAGGTATAATCTGTCACCACTTTTACACAATTTCCATACCTTAAATACCTATAATTGTGTTTCTTATGGTGGGTGTCATTGCCTTATAAATGTGTAGATAAACTTCAAGGTAAACATGTCATTTAAATATTACATTTATGTTTTAGGGAGCTGGTCTTTTGAAGGGGCAGTTTACCTTTACTAAACATATTTTAAAATAGTATACCAAAAATAATTACGTTACGATTTTGTTTTCTAAAATGTTGAGTTGAAAAATATTTTTTTTCTGTTAGTTTATTTATGGCAATACCCATGGTCTAGATTTAATTTAATGACAAAAGCTTATTCCTAATTTAATTCTACATTTTCCCTTGCAATTCCATGAGAAGAACTTCTCTCACTGTTTATCACATGAAAACATGTTGAAGTCTACAGGAAAAAATGAACCTGAATTACGAGAAAAGTTTTTTCTTCTCAAAATTAAATCTTGCCCATACATTTTCACATGATAACATTAATAAACCATAAAATAACGTTTTCTCATGGAACTGATAATTTTTTACTAATGTAAAACTAAGACAGTACCTTGTCTTGATGGGGCATTAAAGGGGTTATTTGTGATTTTGTAATTATTTCACTTTTTGTTCACCAGCTCAACAGAATTTCAGCAGTTATCTGGTTGCTAGGGTCCAAATTACCTTAGCGACCAGGCATTGGATTAAATATTAATAGGAGAGGACCCAATGTTGAATCAGAAGAAGAAGGCAAATAATTTCAAAACTATAAAAAAATAATGACGAATTGAAAATTTGCTTAGAATTGGCCATTCTATGACATACTAAACATTAACTGAACGGTGAACCACCCTTTTAACACCTGCTTTGTAAGTGAGAAGTATGACAAATTGTGTGCAAATTTGTGCATCTCTTAAATGAGCACCAATAGTAACTAAGCTAACATGGGTCCATGCTGATGACATAATAATCCTGTTGGGTTATTAATATTGAATCAATATATATATTTAATCTCAGCCCTTTAGTTGCTATTGTAGCTACTTATCCTCAGTTGCATGTTGTAATGTTATAGGTACAGATTTGTAGCTAGCAGAGGAACAGGTCTAAGAGGTCACAGAACAGCCTCATTTTGGGAACTTTCTTTTTCTGTAAAGCTTCTCTATGGGATTTACAGTGTTAACAGTCATTGTATAAATGGTATGGCTGTTTTTAGTATAATTGGCCCTCGCTGATACCAATAGGGAAGGAAGTCTCCTGACTACAGAATTTAGGAGAATTCAGGGCATTAAACTTGGATTTGGATCTCCTCCACAGGAATAGATCAAAGCAATCAAGGAGTCAGATATGTGCTTTTCTCTCTCTAGAGGATGTATTTTGCTGTTAGATTTGCTACTGACAAGATCAACAAAGCAATTTACTGGCCTTCTGTCCGACATACTGCAGAGGAAGTAATGCAACACATTCCTGTCAATTATTCCCATGCCAATGATAAAAGCATTGGATTTCTTCTTTTGACTTGGCCTCTTTTTAGAGCCCACTCTAGATAACATCATATAATGAAGATTTATGAAGAGACCACAAGGGGTAAAAACAGTATTTCAATGCCAGACTCATGCCCTGAAACTGTAGAGGCAACCTGTTGGATTTCCTTTCCCATCATGGCACCATTGTTTCAGATTGCCAGTATGGTACAGATAGTAAATGTCTCAGCATTCAGTTCTCTAGTGGGACAGACGGCCTTGTATCGTATTTATTTAATATACTGCCTTATTATTTTGAAAATGGGTAATTAAATATCTGTTAGTCCTTTTTAATCCTGACTCTCTGGCCCATGCAACATTTCTATGGTCAATTCTTAATGAAGAGCATCTTTGGGTCCTTTCTTATTGGCTGCAATTTCAATCAGTGTGAGAAGCTACAAGCTGCAGTTAGTTTGGAGCAAAATAATTTAGACAGTAAAGGGGGCAAATATATCAAATTTGTGATCTTCCAAATATTCAACAAAATCACTGCAAAAATGTACAAACTCATATTTAAGCTAAAACCAAAGTTTTCTTGATTTATTACAGCAAAAAAATCTCAAAAATGTAAACGAAAATCACTGGCAACTAAAACCTGCTGAGATTCTGTAGAAGTCATTGGGAAGTGAATTTCACAAATTTGTTTGCAATTTGACGGTTGAGATTTTACAGCCTCATTGAAAATAAAGGGAACAATGCATTTTCCGTGCGTTTTTTCCATGATTTCATGCAAACACAGCAAACTGGCTGGTATTTTCTTTAATATGCTAGCAGCCGTGGAAAAATACACAATTGCAGAAAAAAGTTGATCTGTTTTACTCATAATTTTTTTGTGCAATTCCTTTTTTTAACGTAAAATTGATAAATGTGCCCTTTGCAGTGCCTGAATCCCATTCACATTGCTAAGAGCCCCAGTCCCTTCCTCTCTTGATTTTGAGTCAGATCAGTGCCCAATCCCTCTTCCCCCCACCCGATGCCTTACATTGCAGCCTCACACAAATGACAGCTTTCGTCGCTGTAAAGCAATAGAAGCTGGAGTGATGATTAATAAATCCCGAGACACTTCAGATTTCCTATGTCATACACAAAATTGCAAATCAGATGTGGCTGGTTTGACTTTTAAGAGGAAAACAGGGATGTCAGAGTCATTTTGTTCTGAATAGCGATTCTGTTCTGCAGCCAGGCTATTTGTACCAGTCCTTTAATATCCTTTTAAACGACAACATCCCTTGTGCTCTTGTAACTATATCCATTGTTCAGCTGATATTAGGAGCATGAACCAAGGGTGTTTGAAATGAAGTAGGCACGATATTTAGCAGTAGGAGAGATGATTCTATTATTACCTATTTGGTCTATTATTATTTTAGTCTTCTTTATTGCTTTCCCATTTATTCATATATTGAATATAAGTTCCTTAGAGTAAAAGGTATTCTGATAAAGGAGGACGGATAGATAAGAATAGCTGGTGAGTTTACCAAATTCCAGGTGTAAGTGACATTATCTCACTGGCCAAGTTTAGAGCCATTATATCAGGAATCTCAGCCATATATTGTACTCAGGGTCATGTTTGTTTCTACCCCTGGCCCGGGCTGGCAATCTGTAGGTTCTGGCAAATGCCAGAGGGGCTGCTGTTAGATATAGACAATCACTGTTTACTGGGCTTGTTGGGGCTGTTTGGGCCTCTGTGTACTTGGAATGCCAGGGCCTATTTTGAATTCCAATCTGGGCCTGATATTGTCCCACTTATTTTTCTAGACTAAGTACTATTATTTTCCTCGTAGCAGTCAAAGATAAAGATGTGCAATTTTGGAATTCTGGGTGGGGTGGATGGTTGACTCAAATTGATTGAATTAATGTTTAATAATTCAGGAAAGCAATTAGTGAATAGCAAGTTCTGCTCTGGAACTGCACAATATGTAGAAAAAGCATATCGGCAAAAATTCACTTGTGTCTGACCCCAAAGTTCTAAAGGTAACTGTTGGCTGTCAGACAGGGCAGTTTAATAGTTCTTTATTGCATATTTTCATTTTGTATGTGGGTTTTGTTAATGTGGACTTTACTTGCTCCAACAAGCAGTCAGGAGATGTCAGTGCTGTTGTTGAGGCCTATATATGACTACGTCTACTTGTTCTTTTCTACTTCGGCCATTCATAATTCCTTTGGTTTTGCATGTTGAAGAGGTTCTGGGCTTTGCTGTATTTGTGGAATTATCAACCCTGATGAATTATAAACTCTTTATGCTTTTCATCATTGTAAACACTCCCAAAAGTCCCATCTTTTCAAAGAAGTGCCTTCACTCCCTCATTACGCTCATAATGTATCACATCTGCCAATTCCTGCTTTGTATCTCATCTGTTCCTCATGCCCCCTTAAGCCCACAAGCACCACTCTCTCTTCCATTTGTACCAGACTACTGTCTATATGTAACTGGTTATACTTCCATCAAGTTGTGCCTTGCTGTTGCTATGGACTGTTTTTGATGCAGAGTAAATACATGCTAATTGTAATGATTAGGAAATTAGAAATGTAAGACTTTGGTCATTATACATTTAAACCTGACTCCATAACAGAATGGAATGAATATGCTCATTAATCTACAATGAGCTGGATTTTACCATTCTCAGGAAATACAGTTCCTGCTATAAATCTAACCCTAGCTGGCTTTAGGACTGGCTCACACTTGGGCCCCACTAGGATGGTCAGTCCCATGGTTCATAGCCTTAAATAGATGATTTAAAGAAAAATATTTTGAGGTATTATTGTGGACTGTGATAGGGTCCTGAAATTTCCTTGCCATGTGTTATTAACAAGCAAGCCACTGCCTAATAGTGTGTAACAAATCTGTATGGTTGGACCAATGATAAAGGCTAACTGCCACAGGTGCTGGTGTTCACCAGCCATGTTTTTTGGCCCTGGACTTTCTGCCATGATGCCTACAAAGATCTGGCTACACACAGAAGAACAAAAGCAGAGACATTAGAAGCCAAGCACTAATTACATACATGGCAAGGCAGAGATGACAGCAGAAAAAGACATCTTTATAAATTATTTATTTATTAATTTAGTCCTCAGCACTTTACAGAGATTATACATCATTCACATCAGCCCCTGCCCCAGAGGAGCTTACAATCTAAGGACCCTAGGTTATCACATTCAAACGCACTATGGGCAGTTTTATCAGGAGCCAATTAACCTGCCTGTATGTTAGGTAGTGTATAAGTTAAAGCCACAGATTAATGGGAAGAACACACACAAACTCATTTAGATAGTCCTTTGGCTGTTATGGAACCAAGGAACCCACTACCACAAGTCCAAGCAAAAAATTAGGGCAAGGGGTAAAAGTCAGAATCCTTGTACAAACAAGGGTCACAAATAAGATGGCAAGAATAATAGCTGTGAATATGTCCTGTGTTCATGTGGATGCTGACTGGCGGAGAAGGATCGGGAAAAGACACTGACAAAGTTGTCTTTACTTTCACGGTAACCTCCCAACATACAAGTGGCCATAGGGCATATTTATCATAGTGTGCAAGCCAACATTACCGGTGGTATCAGCAACTCGATTTAAACGGTCAACTATAAGTTAGAAAACAAAAGCAAAGATCACTACTGATGTTGCTACACACTATAATAAATATGCTGCTTACTGTACATACACCACATACTGTACACCACATACTGTATCTACTCGAGTATAAGCCTAGTTTTTCAGCACCCAAAATGTGCTGAAAAAGTCACCCTCGGCTTATACTCGAGTCGGGTGCCATGGGTCCCTCCAGACTAGCACTCTCTCTCCTTTGTGTGCAAATTAGGCCACCCGCAACCAGACCCTCCAGTGCCCTGGCCTAGGCTCCCACTAGCAATACTTATTCCCCCTTACATCCCTCCGGGACCAGGTCTGCTGCCAGTAGCAATGAGCAATGAGCATGGGGTACTCATATTGTTTTTGTTGACCCTCTTCTCCGCTTACAAAGCTAGTTTACTGTTTTTCTTTGAAATAAATATTGAAAAACATATACCCCACTGATGCCTCATTTAATGTCATTTTATTGGTATTTAATTATTGATTATTAATTGATTATTAAAACTTAGCAGTAGCGGCTGCATTTCCCACCCTAGGCTTATACTCGAGTCAATAAGTTTTTCCAGTTTTCTTAGGTAAAATTAGGTACCTCGGCTTATATTCGGATCGGCTTATACTCGAGTATATACGGTACTGTATATACATTTAGGGACCCATAGGGTTTAGCTCCCCTATGGCTTTAAACCCTACCTCTTCACATATTCTACTGTTACTAGGCAGAGTCCTATGTATCTAGTTTGCACTATACTTTATATCCCATTGGTTTAGTCTGGTTGACCACTCTCCTTGCAGACTGATATAATATCTAGCAAGGAGAAGTGGCTTCCTCTTTGGCTTCCTTTCTGTTACCTAACAACAGCTCCATTGAGCCTGGGTGCAGAAACAGGCCCCAGTATAGCAAAGCCATTACCCCAGAGAATAATACCTACTCTGGAGAAGTCGGGGACAGGGCCCGTGAACGAGGCTTAGTTAGAATAGCAGTTCTTGTTATAGCACCCTCTAGGAGGAGTGAGATTAGTAAGATTAAGATAGCAAGGGCAGCTCAGCCCCAACTAGAAGACAGTTGGAAGTATTTCTTACATAAGGCAATGTTGCCTTAGCTCAGGGCCACGGACTAGTGACAGGATACAGGTTAGTATAAACCCTGATCTTTGCCCAGCCGTAGGACCCACAAGAGTTAAAGGTTATCAACCTGAGGATTGAAATAGTAACCAGATTGCTTCCAAAGTGGTGCCCAGCTGACAGGTGCTTTACTCTGCCCAGACTCCAAAAGAGGTGGGATAAACCGGTGGCATCCTCCTTTGTTATCCTCAGTGGGTTCTGCTATCTCTGCCTTGATTTATGTGAGTATTTAATATCCCTGTACCATTCCACTGTGTCTTGGACAATAAAATCTGTATTATAGTTCAACTACAGAACCTCTCTGGCGTCCATAATTATATGCACCTACATTACACAGCATGTCGTGAGTTGTAGTTCAACCACATCCTTAGCTCCATCCAGGTCTCTTCCACCTAAGCGAAGGCCCATCCTCAGAAAGAGAGCCACATGTACCCCATGTTCTACCTATAGCCTGGTGTTTTAAGTGCTTATCAGCCAAAAAGGGGGTTACATACACATGTGGATAATTGCACACTCTCACAGATATTCATGCATACACACATATATACACTGTACATACAAAACACACACTGTACATACACAGACATACATACACTGTACATACACAGACATACATACACTGTACATACACAGACATACATACACTGTACATACACAGACATACATACACTGTACATACACAGACATACATACACTGTACATACACACACATACATACACTGTACATACACAGACATACATACACTGTACATACACAGACATACATACACTGTACATACACAGACATACATACACTGTACATACACAGACATACATACACTGTACATACACAGACATACATACACTGTACATACACAAACATACATACACTGTGCATACACAGACATACATACACTGTACATACACAGACATACATACACTGTACATACACAAACATACATACACTGTACATACACAAACATACATACACTGTGCATACACAGACATACATACACAGACATACATACACTGTACATACACAGACATACATACACTGTACATACACAGACATACATACACTGTACATACACAGACATACATACACTGTACATACACAGACATACATACACTGTACATACACAGACATACATACACAGACATACATACACTGTACATACACAGAAGCACTTACATGCACACACAGACAGGTATTATCGCATGCACACACAATCTTTATAGTCTTATTCTCCCAAAAAAGGATTTTCATTACGGAACGATACACACAGACTGTAAATTGGACATATTCCTTGACACCCAATTGTCCAACCTTTCCCTGCATCCTCTGCCTATAAATACCCTTTCTCCATTTAACAGAAAAAAAACAACATTCAGTTGACAGAAGAGAAGTGAGCCGGTTACTTTCTTACACCGTGAAACCTGGCAAGCTTGTTGACCTTTCCACCTATTCACCTTCTTTCTTTTAGTTAATTCCTTGTTGAATGTAGTGTATCTCTTACACTGGCAAAGGGACGGGCAGCCATTTATCTAGATATTTCCTTCTATACCAAGTGTTTTTTTCTTCTAGGCTATTTTTAATAATATTTTATTCCTTGTTGTGTCTTTTGTCATGCATTTTGTAGTGCCTAGTGAAATATAAACCTGAGTCTTAGATAAATGGTAGCAATAAAATAATGCTAATTACAATATAATCAGGCAGAGGTATAGGGAGGCTGCTGGGGGGAGGGAGGATTGGTTATTACTGTAATTGGCTCACCTGTAAAAACAGCTTTTTTCTTTTGCCTTTTAAAAAATATGAATGTTTGTGTTTTCTTCATTATCTCAGAGGATACATACAATAAGTCACTGTTTCTGAAGTTTAAATTGCATTTGCCCAATAATAACACTGCTGATACAGCTAACCTTTTAACTCTCTTTGCCTTCATTGAGATATATTGTCCTTTTCATTCCAGCTGGGTTGTTTATTGCAGCAAAGTTCTATTTCAGCAGCCGCTGGAAATCTGCAGTAGAAAGAACTGTGCATGATCCCTACCCAGACCCACAGGAGGAGAAGAAGCCTATTTTAGGACCCAAAACCTTACCCAGACCCCTGCATTCTTAAGTCCCTCCCCATACCCAATTTCTTTACAGGCACCTATGGGTACTAAACCAGCTGCAGCACTCTGTATTTTGGCCTAAGCGTCTATCTCTCTAGGTCAGGGATCCCTAACTTTTTTCACTTGTGAGCCACACTTAGATGTAAAAAGTGTTGGTGAGCCACACAAGAATGAAAGAAGTTCTTTAGGGAAACCAAGTAAGGACTGTGATTGGCTATTTGGTAGCCCCATGTGTGCTGCTAACCTGCAGAAGGCTCTGCTTGAAGTAAAACTGTGTCTCTGTGCTTCCAAAAAAGAAATGTAAAAATGGGCACCTGCTTTGAGGACACTGAAAACAACATCAAAGTGGTTGGTGAGCAACATGTTGCACATGAGCCACTGGTTGGGGATCACTGGTCTAGATAATGGCAGCTATAATAAGCAAGGCCAGGTCCAACAATCAGTCAGTGACTACTGAAAAGCAGAATAAATTAGACCACATCCCTGATCTTCCCTGGTTACACTTACACATGTCCTGTTCCACTCAAAAACCTCCCTACTTCCCAGAAAATTCTGCTACTTGTAATAGGGGACTGTCCTGCATCTATTCTATTTGGGATGAGGAAATCTGCCTTATTAAAACCTCATAAAACTCATAACATTGTGCCAAATCCATTGATTGTTCTCAATTTTACATATAATGATATGAATAGTAAATATGGATAAGTATACCCTTTTTAGGAGCAAGGGGAAATAAAATTGATTTCCACAATTTTGGCTCTTTTTGCTTTCTGTACTAGCTATTTCCCTCTCCTTAGAAGTTGGTTTGCAGCCAAGTGTAAAAGTAGAAGGGATTGCAGGGTTTGTTATTAGGCTGAATCCTAATGGGTGTGGATGTGCACAGGTTACAAGACAACAGCAAGGTCATTTGTAGGAAACTGCCAGGGAGGAGGATGTAAGACAAATTAGAATGTTTCTTCTTCCCCAGGGAGAAGTATAAATCCGAAATTAAATATTATAATTAAGCATTTCTGGACTGGAAAACAGAGCCTGTTAGAAAAAAAGGTTTCATTTACTATTGAATTGTGGCTATAAAAATGCCATACAAAAACACTTGTGCCAAACAATGGTGGGCCTGTTGCTCCATGTTCTGTCCAAGGTGGCCTACACCTAACCAGGCAGTAAATAGTTCTACCTAGTTGCACCATGCAACTGCACTCAGTGTATTTTGGGATATTAAATTTGCATGCAAATGATGGGAGTGAAAGTGTAAATACACGCAGGTTATAGCCATAGGGGTGCTAATTGCTGTGCCTTCATTATTTACTTGCACCAACGTGTGTAACAGACTGAAACACAATTTAGCATTTTGCATTTCGAGAAAGAAAACAAAAACAGTGAAGAGTAAAGTGTATTTATTTATTATTTACTTATTTACAAAAAAAGGGCCCTTAGAGCACCCCTTCATAAC
The DNA here is from genome assembly GCF_000004195.4 of Xenopus tropicalis. NCBI lineage: Eukaryota > Metazoa > Chordata > Amphibia > Anura > Pipidae > Xenopus > Xenopus tropicalis. Next base: position 136,815,893 of record NC_030678.2, on the reverse strand, counting down.
AACGTTACAGACATGAAAAATATTAATAAGCCATTCCACAGCTCCACGAATATCGAGGCCAGTTAATGCGTTTTTATCCCCTAAATTGTACTGTATTGACCTATAACCTGTAAAATAGTTCTTGTATTAAAAGGATAAAGACTACAGGGGGAAAGTATATTTTTGTTTCCATATAAAGCACTATACGGTTATATCTTGTATGTACAATTATTTACCAATAGACAATCCAGTTGGTCATTAGGTCATTCCTTTGTTAGAAGCCCTTCAAGTTGATTAACTACCATTAGTTATCTTTAAAGACTGCCTACAGGGCCAGTGCCAGAAGACTCATGCATAGCACATGTCCTGTCAGGGTTTTAAAAAGAGATGTGACCAGGAAATATTATACTGTTAGGCTTATGGCACACAGGGAGTTTTTTTCTGCAGGCATATATACACCATTAGTTATTTGTGCTACTATATACTAGTGCCAGCCCATATTGGAGATCAATTATAACGAGATTTGAGGTATACACTTGTTTAATGAAGGCAGAGGTGGAGAATATCAGCCAAAAAACGCATCTGCCGGCAGCCGGGTGGGGACAATGCTTCTGGGTGCAGGCAAGGTAGGAGACTGGTGCCAGCGCAGGGCTGACTCTTGGCCTGTCTGCCAAGGCTGAAAATAAGCCCCATGTGGCAAAAGCTTTACCCTTCAGAAATATGCAGATAAAATAAATATCTTTTGAAAAAGAGACAAAACTGATTTCTGGGTTAAAAGAGAGATTTTTGTAAAGTACTTCCCCTGCCAAAAGGAAATATCAACATAATTCATAACTATTGTTTTAAACACCAGGAAATTAAGTGGCCATAAGTTGGGTTTCTATTTATGCATGAGAGAAAGCTGCCATATTGCTCACTAAATGTTTCACGTAATGTAATAATAAAAGCATCACAGTTATGAAAACTATGGCCACTGTTGCTGTCTGTTCTGTAGAGTATGCTGCTAGTGAGGCAGGCAGCAGGGCAATTCCTAATTCTAATTTGTATCAATAAAGCAAAGAAGGAAAAAATCTTTGCTCACTGTAAGGTCAAACAGTAAATTGCAATGGCTCAGACTAACACAGGGGGCAGTGTATCCACAGCCTCCACGTATGAGAAAGCAGATATGTCATTCTACGGCAGAGTTAGAGGGAAGCTATAGCAGCATAAGCTGCAGTGAGTTAGATATCTGGGTTGGATACAAGAAATTGAAAGTCACAAGAAGGAATATGTGGAAGAAACAAAAAGGAAGCAATTGGTTGTATTCATTTGCCATTCCGATCTTCCCACCTTTCTCCCTCCAGCTGCCTCCCTAATTGCCTTCGGAAGGGAATTGCACCTCCTCCTCTCAGAATCTCTAATAAATGCTGCCTGTCCACAGGATGGATGGCTGGAGGTGAAGGGGGCTCGGAGATAGATGTCTTGTTAGTTCAATGAGATATATATATGAGGGACTTTCAATTCATACCTGTCACTATGATAATGAAGCAGATCACTGCTGGGGAGGATTAGAGAGCAGTTCATATTAGCTGAGCCCGGGGACTGGCAATGAGGGCTGGCATACATAGGTGGGAATGGTGTGTGAGTTTTTTAAGAGAATACACCCACCTTTGTGGTGTCATACAGTCATACAGAGAAATTGCCTCCCCATCTGTCTGTAGACATCATATATCCATAGAATTTGTGCCTATCACCTATTTATCTATCTATGTTTGAATGTGTATATAAATATGTCTATGCATCTATCTATCTATATCTATCATCTCTCTCTCTCTCCCCTATATATATATATATATATATATATATACACCTATCATCTATGAATCTATTATGTATGTATCTATCTATCTATCATTTATCTCATAGATAACTATATGTTCTCTGTAATGAATCTGTCTGATATATCTATAGATACTGAAAAGTCTAAACCTAACTATTAGCCATACAATATAAGGCACTTAGAATGCTTGTAGTGTTACTCTACTCCATTGGCTCCACTCAGTCATTGCCATTGATGACTTCATTGTATAAATTAATCCCACAGTGTTAATGAGCTAGTACAAAAGAAGAATTGGCTGTGATTAGTTAATGGGATGCAGCAGGCACTTGAGTAGTGGGTAGAAGTAGCAACAAGTGGGTGCTTAGCTTAATATTTTGCCAGTACAACCAAAGGACCATATCAGCCAGTCAGCTTTTATAAAAACAGTAAACTGATTTACTAAATCATTCTCACAAGCTAAATAAATTTCGTGTGCACTATTAACACTGCTAGCTGCACCAGGAAAATAAAACAAAACTCTGTAGGCAAACTATAAGAACAGCTTTATTTAATATATCCTTAATACATACATACAATATATTTCTAAAAGCTCCCCATATGTGCTTTGTGTAGAATATATTCTGTAGATAAAGCAATTAGAGACATGCGCCTGGTGTAGATGTGCGACAGCTCTGAGCTCTTCCCGTGGCATGAAGAAGTGAGTGGTGCAGCATGGTTTTCTTCTGTGACCATGAAATGGGCAATAAAAAGCATTCTCCATGTCACTGCAAATGTGTGTGTGACTGATGTGTGCTCTTTTCATATGTGCACTTGATGAGAAAGGAAGAAATATGTGTGTGTCCCTGGTAAAGTTATTGAAATATAACAGCCTGTGTTTGGATGCTCCCAAGCTTGGAACATGATGAAAACAAAGTGCAGCGGTACTATTAAACAGTCTGCCCAATGCAAGTGATGTATCGTTGCTTTACTCTTACGCTGGCGTCAGTGCAGGGATTGACCCTCTGGGTACCAGACTAGTTTAAAGGAAATGTTCGGAGAGATGCTTTATAGTAGCATGTCTCATTTGTGTCTCTTTGTGTAAATATGGGCAAGAGTGCTCCCCACACCTGTGTGTCACCAAAGGGTTATGTGCATGTCACTAAACTGTAATAGGGACCAACTGGGCATTTGCCTGGGGTAAAGGTACAAATAAGAAATTTCCCTTCCTTTTTGTTAGATATGTTTTTATTTATTTTTTACTAATTACTTCAGGGATATGCAACATTTTCCCTGTTGTCTAACTCCTACCCTCAGCCTTCCACTGATAGCCAAAGCCAAGATCCTTCACCGCATCCTTTAAGATTTAATATTTTCCTCAGCCCGGCAGCCTGTCTGTCATGCACACTTCATTATGTCACCCATTCCAGACTCGCCGGTTCTCCCCCCCCCAACCCACTGTTTCCTTAACTCTAATAGGAGATACTGCTCTTTTTCAAGAATATAGGACCTGTCACCATCTCCTTCTTTGTGTTTGTCAATATCTTCATGCTGCCAGGTGATGGAAAGGGAAGGGGGGGAAAGACTTGTCCCTTTAGGGAAATGATACTCTGTCTCCCAGATGTTCATCCTCAAAGGGTCCTTTAACCACTGCAGTATCTGAATTCTTTAGTTTCTTTTAAGGCTGTTAACCTCAAAGAAGGTGATCATCACTTTCTTGGGCAGTAGCATCTTTGTATGCTGAATGGTACCTATGCTCTGGCTTACCACAAATATTGGGATAGTATATCAGCTTCATTTTGCCAGTTCCTGGGGTTACCCAGCACTCCAAGACTGTCCTCAATTTTACTGTGGCCTTTGCAGAACATACACCAAGTCATTAAAAGATCACCATTCCAACCCTGTACCCAAGTAAAGTCATTGCACCAAGACAACTCCCTTTGTAATTTTATTGTAATTTGTTAGTGTTATTATTAACACTAACTTTTGCCAAATGGGGATTTACACTCGGAGACAGCAAATGAATCCTAAGCTTAAACTTACTGACACCTACAATTAAACTGTTTTTAAATATATTATAACATTGTCTTTGCATGAGCTTTAGAATTCCACCATACAAGTATCTGACCAATGCTTTTACATTACCCATCTGATCCCCATATTTCTTTATGAGGGGGCTGCCATAATTGTGAGCAGTAGGCCGTTAGCATTAGAAGCATTAGAAGCTATAACTTCAAGTACAATTACTTACAAAAGCAGCCCTAATGGTGAAAAATGATCAACATGACTTATAGGTAACGTTTTACGTACATTTATATTTTGAAGCATAGTGTTTCCTGTAAATATCACTTGAATTATTACAACAAAATTACATGTGGGATCAGGGGTCCCCCGCCTTTTTCATCCATGAGCCACATTCAAATGCAAAAAGAGTTAGGGAGGAACACAAGTATGCAAAATGTTTCTGGGAGGGGGTGTCAGGGCTGTGATTGGCTATTGGTAGCCTCTATGTGGACTAATAGCCTACAGGAGGTTCTGTTTGTCAGTGCTCATGGTCTTTATGCAACTAAAACTTGCCTGCAAGCCAGGAATTAAAAAACCTGCTTTGAGGCCACTGGGAGCAACATGTTGCTAAGGAGCCACCGCTTGGGGATCACTGCTTTAGATGAACACTCACTCTAGTAACCATAAGTAAGGAAGGCATTAATGTTAAATGTGATTGACATCTTTAAGGTAACAAATTAAATTTAAATTTGTGCTTAAATGGAAAGGCACCTCTCACATTTAATAAACATACATTTGATTGAGTTTAATTTATGGAGAAGCCAATGCGCCAGCGGTTGCCTGAAAATATGTAGGCAAATATGATGCATAGATAAGTGGGGAAGCCCCTACGCTACAAACAGCCTTTCCATGTGCCTGCACCCAGAGCCACTGTACCAGCGTGGGTACATACGCATGGAGCGGATTTGGTTGCTGAAATGCAACTCATGCATCTCGGTGCCAAAATCCGCTCAGTGTGCGCGCACCCAGGCCGACGCAGTGGCAGTGATGAGAGGGAGACATATAGGGCTGGCCTATGCTCATCAATGCTTTACTCTGCACCTTATGCATTTCTGTATTGCATTAAATATTCTGTTTAAGCAGCAAGTAACTTCTATACGTATTTATTCATACATTCATTTTTGTAATATTCTGCATTACTTCTAGAAATTATATATTTAAAAAGTAGTTACAAAACCAGTTTGTAATATGTTTAGTATGCTAGTATGTGTTGGGTAGAGGATTTGAAAGTTTTCCTCTAGAAAAGTCTATAGTGTTAAAGTGTGACCTCTAAGTGATTTGAGCTAAAGATTAAATGAGTTTAAAATGAATTAAATATAAAAATTACATTCTACAATCGAATACCGAACCTGAAACACTAGTATAACAAATGTAATTAATAAAGCCTGAAAGGGGACTTCAGCTAAGTGATTGCTTAATATATTATAAATGAGACTGAGCTGCCACCTGACACAATAATAGCTAGCCTCACTCTGCATTGGGTCCCATCTTTAACTCTTTAATATCGTTATAACGCATATGCAATTCATTTACAGAGGACCTGTCACCACACATAAAAAGCTGTATAATAAAAGTCCTTTGCAAATTAAACATGCAAGCCAAATTATTTTTATATTAATACATTTATACCTGCTACAAATATATTAAAACAAATCAGAGCTGTCAATCATATATTGCCTGTCCCACCTCTATTCCTCAGCCATAGAGCAGGGTAATCAATTACCTGTACTAACATTTCCATTCAGAGTTTTTTACAAGTCACTGGACTCTTCACATTCCCTCTCCCTCCTCCCAGTCTGTAATTGTGTAGCCTGGGCATAAGCATCAGGTCCCCATTTTGGTCCCCTTTAATAACAGCCTTAGAGATAGAACATTATTCTGTGTCAGTTTATTTCCATGGACAAAGTGCAGACCTGGAACGTAAGAACAGCTTCAACACTGGGTTTATTTAAAACCCTTTCTACTATAACAGGTTTATTGTGGGAATTCTAATCCTGAGTATTCTCACGTACTTGAACGTATATCCCTGCAAATGGTAATCAGAGCCCTAGGTGTGTCTGGTAACATGCATTAAGTGGATCAGTGACCCAAAGAAGCAGTTGCTCCATGTGGCCAGAAGGAACATGGATGGCCTTCATTGCTAAGGGATGATTTAAAGGGGTACAGCACAAGCAGAAGAATGGTGGTCAGGACACCATAGGAGTCATTTTGATACACATGTAACACAACTAAAATGGACTTGATGGAGAGCACTTATTGATGCAAATCATATATTTACATTCAAATATTCTTCTGGCCTCACATGGTTGCCAAAGTTACCATCCTCTTCTGCCAACCACCCTGTATGTCACACACTATTTTCACTGCATTACTTACAATAATATATTATATTGGTAGGGATGTATTTCCCAATTGAAATGTTTGTGTGCTTGACTCTATTCTGTTGCAAATAGCTTCAGGGTTCCTGGTTAATTTAACAGGCACATAGACTTGTGCTCAACAAAGTAGATGCAAACCCTATTTTGTAAGTGCACTTCGGAAGTGACACGACCTCAACCCTAAAAGTACTAGAAGCAATTTGCACCCTATTGTAACAAAATGCAAGTCCCTGCTTTCATGCTTCAGACATACGTATGGCAGATGCAACTCAGAGTGGTGTGGCCACAATTATACTGAAACTATGGAGAAAAACACTGTGTGCATTCAAAATTGCACTTTGCACACTGCACATGTATTCTTAAATGAACCCTTATAATAAAGATTATTTTTTGTGCAGTTTTGTAGGCAGCAAAGATATATTATATAAGAAAGCTAGAGACGGAATAAGAAAAGTTTGTACCTGCGCCCCTCAAGCTACTGCTGGTAACTTTAAACTCAGATTTCCATTTAAGAAACCAGACATACACTGATACACTGAAGGAATTTATCTTTTTCAAACTGTGTAAAATAAGTAACTACCTCCAAAAGGAATCACAGAAGTCCTTAGCACCCTTAGAAGCAATGGAATGGCCAAGTGGACCTCATGGACCCATTGCTGTTAAGTAATACTGACTAAAGGTCTCTGGGAAACCTACATGGATAAGTGATGACCTTTTCTAATGTCTACTCAGTCTCAGTGTCTACATCAGGAATGTGTACTAGGACCATTCTCCACTGTATTTCCATGCAAATAGGTTAAGGGAACAGTAACACCAAAAAATGAGAGTGTTTTAAAGTAATTAATATATTATGTACTATTGCCCTGTACTGGTAAAAGTTGTGTGTTTGCTTCAGAAATAGTTTATATAAATAGTTTATAGAATAGTTTATATAAATAAGCTGCTGTGTAGCCATGGGAGCAGCCATTCAAGCTTGAATTACTCCCCTTATGGCTACACAGCAGCTTATTTATATAAACTATAGTACTGTTTCTGAAGCAAATGCAGAACTTTTACCAGTACAGGGCAACAGTACATTATATTTTAAAGGGATTTTGTCATGATTTTTATGGTGTACTTTATATCTCTAAATTATACTGTTCACTTTGCAAATAATTCACTCTACCATTCAAAATGTTATTCTTGAACAAACAAATTTATATATGTATTATTTTTAGCTGTAATATTGGTGTGTAGGCGCCATCTCAGTGCATTGTGCCTGAGTCTGAGCTTTCAGAAGGAGTCAGCGCTACACATTAGAACTGCTTTCAGGTAACCTATTGTTTCTCCTACTCCCATGTAACTGGAGGAGTCCCAAGCCGGACTTGGATTTCTTACTATTCTGATATCTACTGGGAGCTGCTATCTTGCTACCTCAGGATTCTGCTGGAGAAGCTTTATAAACTGGTGTGTTTTGAAAAAAAACATTTTCCCATGATAGTATTCCTTGAATTACTTTAAAACATTTTCATTTTGATTGTTACTGTTCCTTTAAGCATATTTACCATATTGTACACTTCTGGCTCCAACTTGTTAGAGAGACTTTGATTTCAATTTAAACCAAAATTAATTAAGTAAAATAAGGCTACTACTGGTATAGGACAAAGCAGCAGAAGCTCTAATCAGGTGAGTTCTTCTGGAAATTTATAATAACACAAGATATTGATGATCACTAGAAATATGCAGTTATGTGCAATAATTAATGAGGTTCTCTCTCAGGCATGCTCCTAACTATTTTATCATTTCAAGAAATGCTGTACAGCACTCTGCTAATGCTGCTCATACACAACAGTTTGTAATACCCAGATTTATCTACAAAGCACCAATACAACACTATTATGTGTGAGGAATTATTCCTAGTGGAGAAATATTAAAATTTTATATTGTATTAAGATCCCTTTGGAAAAATTGGCTTAAATAAAAATCTCATCTACTTTTGACATCCAATAAGGTTGTACTGAACCACATATGTACTCATACATGATTCTCGGCAACTCGCAGGAATTAGAGGTCTTATAGTATATACAGAGTTTCTCAGAACAGACTATCAGGTTTCTCATTGCTGAAAATATCCAGTTGGGAGGCTATGAGTGTGAGCTGCTGCAAATTCCTTCAACATAAATTTAATTTTAGATCTTTTAACAGTAATATAACGTTAAATTACTGATATAACATAGAGATATATGAGTTATTAAGTTGACATATCCACAAAATACATTGTATTTGTTGTTGGTAACCTTTAAAGTCTTACATGCCCTGCTGAAATCAAAGTAGCCTTTATAAAAGGATAAGCAGCCACTTGACTGAGTGCCACTGGCACCTGTCAGCACCCCTTTATTTCACCAGGACAGGAAGAAAGAGAGAGAATGAAACTGGAGCTCATACCAGCAAATCTCCCTGGACTGCTAGAAATAAACAGCTCATTTTGTATCGTCTCAATAAGAAGTGCCAGTCTCCGTGCTGACTGACAAGAGAAATTACAGCAACAGGAAATGAAAACCAGCACAAGCACCTGTCAAGTAAAGTGTCTCACTCTCCCCCTCCCTAGAGAAGGCCTGGCATCGGGAAGTCTCGTCTCGCTGTGTGGGAATCTGGGATGCGGAGGGGCTTGCAGAAATGCTATAAGAATATTTAGTCCAACAAGGAGCCATGGTCTTCCTGAGCAGGTAACCATTCAGACTCTTCCCTAAGAGCGTATTTGCCTATTTTAGAAACATAACATGTTTTATTTAAGTCCTTTTACCAGCTCAGTAAAGGCACAATTGCCAAATTCATGGAAAGAGATAGGATCCAGTCCTAAAAAGAATATTAAGGCATTTAATCTGACCTACCTCCAACAATGGCCTGTAAAGATTTATGTCAGATCAGGTATTTACCAATGCTATAATTACAGAAACATGTTATAAAAGGTAAAACCCATGAACATCCCAGGAATGATTCTCCAACTTACATCCACCAATCCTTTTAGTACTATGCTGTGTAGACTATAACTTCTGACACTCACCCATATAAAGGGCATTATAAACCCAAGTTTAGAGGTTAAAGAACACATATATGGTTTGGGATGGGGTGGGTGGGATGTCCTTACAGTCCCCATAAGCACAGGAGAATGTGGGTATGTGATCTCATATCTGCCGTCACACAGGGAAAGGCAAACTACAGTTCCCTGTTAGGTCTGCTGAGTTGCTGGCTCCTTGCCCAAAACAGGGAGATTGACTGGTACCCTACAGTGCAAAGTGCTGAGTGCCAGCTCTATTGCACAGCTGGGGAAAGAAGCCAGTAGAAGTTGAATGGCTGGTCCTAGCAAAAGTTTTGAGGAAAAATAAAGAAGCACAAAAGGTAACTTTTAATGGCACGTTCCTTTTTGGTGCATAAAACAATGGCAAACAACTCTCTGTGCCCTTTTTTGTTGTTTTAAATGTTTAATTGAAAAAGGGAATTATAAAAAAAACTCTGTTTTACAATCAATTCTTCTCTATAATGAGATGACCCCATTTGGTATTGCTTGAAAGAACAGGTAAGACAGGGCATTATACAGCATGTTTGTGAAGATTCTCATTCATCCAGGTCATGGTATATCTGTAGTAATAAGTCAAATCAACTGGACTTGCTGTGTTTTTCCTGAAGACGTTCTGAATTGAGAAGGCCGGTTGGATGACTGGCAAAACGTTTTCAAGACAAACACAACAAGTCCAGTTGATTTGACTTTCAAGAATATTCTCTTTAATTCTGTTTCTTATTCTAATCAGTGACATAACTATAGAGGAAGCAGACCTAACCTCGCCCTTCCCAGCCACTCTTACCTACACCGACATGAGTAGCTGGGGACCGGGAGACCATAGCTAAACAGCTCTAAGTCAAAGTTGGTGCCACAGCCTTGCATGGCTGCCTTCATATCTGCAAAGGAGTTTATACATAATATTAATTTGGAACAATATGCATAGTGATAGTACATAGTTACATGTACTTTAACATGTATAAAGCCTTTCATATTTTGTTTTTTATTTCCATATTATCTTCTCAAGTAGAGGAAACTTTTTTGGGAGAAAGCACCGTCTCTGGAGTCACACTGAGAATTTGCATTGTTTGGAAGCATGCTTTATTTTTAAACAGTACAAGAATTCTTGCTTTTACGGAGGGATACCATCGTACTTTCTTTCTTGAGAAGATTATGGGAACCCCCAGGCCAGAGTAAGCACACTTGCCATGGGAATAAGTGTTCTTGGTAATTGTGCAGAAGTTGCCAGTATCATGCAGTGGCTACATGTGCATTTTATTGATTGTTGCTGCATCCCATATTGAAAGGGTTAAGCTGCCTTGCTGGCCTCCTGTGTTTGCTATCGACCTGGCTTTGGCGGGCTGGGGCTCGTTTATCAGGCAGCAGTTCAGACACCCTTAGCGGGGGGACTCAGCCCCTGCCCTGACACTGTTTAAATTGCTTTCTGCTGAGCCCAATTTAAGTGGCGTGATAAGAATGTAAAGTTCTCCATACTGACAGCTCAGAGACTGCTGCGCTCCCAGGGATGGATCTAATAAATAGGAACCTCCCCAAAAATAGCAGCTTTTACTTTAGGAGGGGAGCAGCCCCTGGTCTTTGGCTGATAGGAAAGCGCAGCAGTGTCTTGTGTAATTAGAGTTGGATCCAGTATGGTTACACAGAGATTATCACCAATTATGAGCAGAACATTAATTGATATTGTTTGCACACACTGAGGCAGGGGGATACAGCGCATGGATCAGAGGGGCTAGGAAGATGTACTGAAACTGACACAGCCTAAAGCATGCTTTCTCCTACCCACAGGCCTTGTGTGCCATGTATGTGTTTGCATGTATATGCATGGCTCTGCTGTACGGCTGCATTTAAAACATTTTAACCTATATACAAAGATGAACACTGGATAATAAATATTTTAATTGCCCATTATACAGAATGACACAGAGCTACAAATCAGTCTTCTCTTCTTGAGAGTTTGCAGTCTATAGGGAGAAGCAACCCGTGTCCTGAATGAATGAATCCAGTAGCATAGGGCAAGAGGGATAGTGACTGGGCCAGAGAACATCTCTCATTGCACATATCTATGTGTCTTTGTCTTTATAGAGTAATAATATCTATGCAGAGTAGATGCATCTATCTATGTATCTATCTGTAGATATATCACATAAGTGGAAAGGCTCTGCCCAGAGGAGGATTTCAAAATACAGTTAGAAAGCAAAAGCATTAGTAGAGAATTTCCAGGAATGAGGACATAGGTTCCAAGAATTCCATGCAGCTCTAGGAAATTGCTCTAGGCCAAATATGGATATGTGAAAAAAGGAAAAGCAGAAATGGTGGGAATAACATGGAGGGAATTAGGGAGCAAGCAGGAAAATAAATGTAATATTAACCATTATTCTTAATGTCAATCTTGAAAGCTGAAGGACTTTGTACATTGCTGAAACTGATAGTATCGCATTTCAGTTCTAGGGTGAGAGCTGTGGGGCAAGCAATGTTTGCAACAAAATGTCTCAGCCAATTAACAGGCAGTTGCAATGGGCAGTTATGATGGGTACATTAGCATTATTATTATTATCCATTATTATTATCATAATTATCATTCAACGCTTTTCAGAGATTATACATCATTCCTTGCATCATTCCTTATACATCAATTACACAAACTATTTCCAGTTTTATCACCAGCCAGTTACCCTCCCTGTTTTTGGAAGGAAAGCACAGTACCTTGAGGAAGTCAATGGCAAGGGCAGGGAGAATATATAAGCCAATGCGTTGGCCACACAAATGGATTTTGCCCTCCTTTGGCCTTACACAGAGAAGAGATCACACATACTCCCATAGGCATAAAACCACAATCAGACAAGCCGCCCCACTATATACTCATTCCACCAGATAGTCGCTTTACTCTCTATCCTTTCACATCAGTGCATCTGGCTTCCCAAGTTCCCATTACTTTTAACTTTTGGGGCTTACTTATCACTACGCAAATTTGCCCATGGACAGAAATCCATAGCACACTGAATGAATGCAACAATTTGATTGGTTGCCATAGGTTGTTGATGATCTCCAGTCTATTTGTGTAACAGAGACAGTGGATTTTGGAATCATTGAGTAAATGTACAAAACCAACCAAACTGGAGTGCCAAATTACGCTGTAACAAAGACAGGCATTGTTTACTCCTGCGTATTCAGTTGCAACCATCACAAAGCACCTTCCATCTGGGATTTCAATATAATGTTAAAAATCACATTTTTTTTATGCAATGTGATTAATTACATGCAGTTTAATTTTTCTGTAAATCACATGAAGTAGTATACACTTTGAATTTAAATGTTTGATTTAAGGCACATACTCACAAGCATTTGTTCCTGCATTCCCCTGTGGTCAATGACCAATGTGACCATTGGTCGCAGAAAAGATCGTTCTTACCCCCCACTGATGTTCAGGACTGAATCATCAGATATAAAGGTAGAAACAACAGGAATTCTTCCCCTATTTGATAATCAGCCCTAAACTCGTTCAAGCACCTTCAACGGCACCTCCACAATAAAATTTGCAAGGGCTTGCCCTGCTTGTAATTGCTCTGAGTGCCATTGCTTTCTATTTTTTGTAATTGTTTGGGAGGGTGCCGATCCCTCCAGCATTGTGCACCGAGCCGCTCATTTTGGAGTGCTAGGGTGTGCGAGGAAGGTCTCCAAGTTGTCTACCTGTTTAATTGGATATACACTATACTTATAGAGACAATTTTCAGGGGTATGGTCCTTTTAAATCTGATTGGCCTATGCATGCTTTCAAGCTCAATTACCTGTTATTGAGTCCCATGGCAAAGTAAGTAAGTTAGGGACCCCAAAATGTCCAGAGGTTGGCAAGTTTTACCTATATATTTAAATTGCTCATTAATTAGGGCCTCATGGGGCCCCCTAAACCTTCTGGGCCCCCCTGCAGCCACAGGGTCTGCTTCCCTGATCATAAACCATTTCTGCACATGATGCAAAACAATATAACTGTACAAGAACAGCCATCATTTACAAAGCAAAAATGCATTTAATTTAAGTTGGAGTTTAAAATGTGTAGGGCAAAAGGAACGACTAGCGGTAGTAAGCAAAGCAATACAGATGCCCACTGATTATTTGTGCCTACATTTGTATCTATATGTGGAACTTTTGTACCTACATGCCGAACATCTGTACCTACATGCAGAACATTTGTATCTAGGCAGCAGTTTGTGAGACACAATTTGTTATGTGCCACCCCCCCGCAATTCCTTGGAATTTCTTTCTGTGCCATATAGATGTGAGCGCTAACAAGGGCATGATTCAAGTCTAGTACTTGTTCTATGTAATGACAAGGACATTAAAGCCCTGTGGCACAATTTCAGGATTCTAATTACTCACTAGTGTAGGACTGTGACAACAAGCGCAAGGCGTCAATGAACTCTTACAGTTTAGCTGCTCAGCTCTTTGCCACAGGTTATTTTCTGCGACTCAATAAATGCAGCACTTGCCTAAGACTAAAGCACAAACAGCACTGTCCTGGTCCCCAATTTCTTGGGGGACAGGGGAATGATGAAAAAACATTCTTGGTAAACGTTCAAACACTACACTTTGCAATAATGTAATACTGTGTATCCTTAAAGCTGAACTAAAAATCCACCTCTGCCACTTCCTATTCACTGTGTGTGTTTGGGCTACAGATAAACAGAAATGTCCCTTAAATCAGGGAGGTTATACTGTATATGAATTATCTACCTTGCTACCTTGCAAGGACCAAACATGGAGTAGCTTCAGTTTCCCTGTCTGTCCTGTTTAAGGGCAATCACACATCACACCTAGAGATATGCCTACAAATATGCATTTTTGATCAATGACATGATTGATCGATTACATGGCAGTGCTTTGGCAGAGACAATCCTCAGTATTCTGTATGGCAAGGTATTTTCTGGTGTTTTGTAGCCATGACAAGAGTGACAAAGAGTACTGTGTGTCATTGCACTAGGAAGTAAAGAAACATTGATTTTTTTATGATTAAAACAAAAAAGTATGTTTGGCACCAGCCTTATTCATCGCACTCATGTTGATCAAGGGGTTTTCAGCATTTAGTCTGTTTTCTACAGTACGTTGCACTGGAAAAAAATGCATATGTCATTGTTATCAAGCCCTTGCCTTCCACATTAGCCAATGGATTGGGTGCCCTCCCCAGCCATTCTGACAGAATGGGAAAGCAAAAACAGAAGGAGATTAAATGAACAAAGGCAGTAGTATGTGAGAAGGGGTTGTTATAAAATATAAAAGTTGGTATAAAATATAGAAGTGAAGAGGAAAATACAACACATTTCCTAGCTGGCTCCAACTTTCCTCTTTCATTAGCATGGTTGCCCCTATTGTATCCAGTTAACATTTTGCACATCACTAGAAACTTTCGAAAAATTATTCTTTCCAGCTCAGTGGTGTAACTACCCCATACCGGGCCCCCCACCAAACATTTTTGGAGGGGCCTGCTCACGTCCCATGCTCCCTACCAGCTTGAACTGCCCATTTGGTTTTAGGTAGAAGAGCCGAAGAGGAGTTCTACAGCTATAGTGCAAGCAGATCCCTATCCTCCTAGACCATGGGGTCTGCTTCTGTTGTTAGTTACTAATAGTTATGCCACTGAACTGGTCCAGCTGTAATTTCCTAATTACAAATTTTATATGTTAATACAGGAACTCTCAGTCCTGAAAAATTACAGTATAGACCAATGAGAGCCTTCTTCCATTTGAACAATCACTGTCATTGCTCTTTGAAGTCTGCATTTACGTTGTTGATTTATCTCAGACTTACATGTCTATTCTATGGAATCCATTATCCAGATACCCATTATCCTGTAAACCCTGAAATACAGAAATGCCATATTACATAGAGTCCATCTTGGAGGCAGAGCTATCCTGCTTTAAGGTATGATAATCATAATATGGGAAAACCCAAGCATTCCAGGTAATAGATGCCATAGACAGGTATTCTCTTAATTAGCCATTTACAATAAGTAAACCGAGTGTTAAAGTAATAGGAGGTATTATTACTTTCTTTCTCTGAAAGGAACTAGTTTGCAAGACACAAGAGGCCGTAGCTCATTTACTGCCCAAATCATTTCTTTACCACAACCCAAATATGTAAAGAATGAACTTTGTGCAAAATTGAACTGTTCCTTTATATTTTACTGTACATTTATGGAAAAGTAAAATAAATCTATACTTCTATATGACATCTATTATCCCTTTAACTTTGGAGACTTTGGAGTTCCAACCTTTTGCTGACCTATTCATGTCTATTCACAAACAGATGCTGCTACTTAATAAATACTTTCTACATTATCTCCTCTTTACTTCCCAGGCACTGTATGTGGGATTGGGGTGTTTTTCTTCTCTAAATATCTATGTGACGGCTCCCATTTTACAGATACATTTCATTGATCTTCACAGTGGCTGAGTCTACCTTAATTGCCATCCTACACTGCCAGTTTATCAAATCTGTATCTTAGAGATGACCGTGTCATTTTGTGTCTATGAAGGCGCCTGCATGAAAAATTGATCTTTTTTTTTAGATTCAGTGGAAGAAGTCCCATGACTATCGGTGGCTGCGTTGTCATTTTGTGTCCATGTCTGAGCAATGACTGTGAGGCACCATGGGAGATAATAGTGCACGCTGTCAGCTGGGAAAAAGACTATCAATAAAGTAATTGGTATCAAGGGTGAAATTCAGAGAAACACATCTGCTTCATCAAAATTGTGAGGCTTATTTGCTACAATTCCTCACCAAAATTATGGCTGCAACTGTCACTCATGGACAGAAAGGTCATTTGATAATCTGTATCATTACTAATGTTCTGTTAAGTGTATCCATAAATGGAAATTGGGCCTTAAATTGCTAATTGTCCATTGCTTTAAAAGATTTCCACCCACAGACCTGATCTGTACCTTGCATTTACAATTCCCATGGGACCAGGTCCCTTATTTTTGCACTTGGAAAAGCGAAGGCATTTAGTGTCACTCGCTCTGACTTGTTCTTGGCACAGATGCCAACTCAGGGTAAGGGAGCCTACACATATCCAGTGGCACAGGCAGCGGCAAAACTATAAGGTCCTAGCCCTCGTATGAAAGCATAAAGGGCCCTCAGCTAGTTCTGTTTAAGGACCCAGTTAAGGAGATCTGTTTTGTAAACTGATATTTACTGATGTTTGCACATCTCCCCTAATATACTAATGGGCCACTGTGAAGCTGCTGCTGATGCAGGTACAATGCATATTTTCTTTTATATTGTGAATGAATTTAAGCTCATGTAAGCTCATGTGTTTATACTGTAAATTGGGACATTATTTATTGTCAAGACCTCAGGTACCCCACAACCCCCACTGGGCTCAGAGCACTTTTAAGGCCGGATTAAAGGCAGCGTAGTCTATTGTCTCAAAGGTAACAACGTTTTTAGTAGGAAGTTCTACAACACACACTCAGCACAGATGCAAAGTATAAAATGTGCAATCTCACTTGAGCTGGCAGAGGAGGTTGCCACACAGTTTCACAGTTTGCAAAAACTATATTAAATTCAGGCGCAGAACATGAAAATGATGTTTATTTATACAGCATGAATAATTTTTCCATTTATGAAATCTCAAGTTTGAAGCACAAGAGCATTGAGTTATAGAACATCATGAGAGTCCATGGAAAAGCCTTGCACAGGACAGAATATATATTTATATGCTTTGACATGGGAGATGGGTGTAACCATTGAAACTGTAGTAAATCACATAAGTCCCTGCTCCAGAGGATTTTACAGTCTTAGGTGCCAATCACATTTACACACACTATGGTCAGTTTTATCAGAAAACACTTAACCCGCCTGTTTGGAGTATGAGAACTAATTTTGCATTTCATATCTTTGCTAGTAACTATGTGTATACTTTAGAAGTTTGCTGTTGGGCTGTTCCATTTTATCCAGGGGTGAACAATTTTTCCCATAATTGATCTACACCAAGGGGTAGATTTATGATGCTGTGTAAAAAGTTTAGTGAAGCATTATCAGTGATGTTGCCCAGGGCAACCAATCAGCAATTCAATTTCAACAGTCAGAAAACCACAGCAAAGCATCTGATTGGCTGCTATGAGCAACATGACTGGTAATGTTTTACTCCACTTTTTACACAGCATCATAAATATACCCCCAAGTATCATTTTGGTGCTTTGAATTTTATTTGAAAAATATTGGGTGGGCCTGATAGCCAAATGTGGATAGATGTAGAGATTTGGACTTCACAGAATCATATTTCAGTATCTGAGAAGGGAGGGAAAGAGGATAGCGCTAACCAGCAGGTCCATGCAACGCATCTGATATTTTTTATGTCATGGACATCAGGATCTCATCTATGTGGGGCTCGCAGCCTCTGCTGATCTCCTCTGATTATGCTAACAAACCTCTGTGCTCCACAGCCCTCTGCACGCTTCGCTAGCACTCAAGTCAATTTTCATTTTGCCAGCAGTTGAATTGCTTCCCTTTCACAGCTTGTTTTGCTTACACTTCCACTGGAGGATTTTGTCTTCCGCCGTGCCCTGGGGGACATCCTATCCTCTGGCAGCAGCAATGTTCCCGGTGCACAAGAATCTGCTAACAATAGGATGACAGATCCGCTGCAAAGAGCACCAGAAAGGCAACCCCTCTCGTCTCCACGCATTCAGCCTTGAACTCCATCTTTATTCTCCATCCTGCAACAGACATTTATCATTGCTCCTTTTCCTAGGGGCTCCCAGGTTTATGTGCTTGTTCTATTTACATTTGTCAGCTATAGCATTGGCGTCCTGGATATCAATCAGCAGTGAAGCTTGGTTTGTGGAAACTCACCCACATAGGGAGCCATGTACTACATGGACCAACTGCAAACATGGCTGGTGGGGCCAGAGAACAGCCTGGGAACCAGTCCTACTGCACAGTATTATTTTGATATGTTCTCATTAGACAGTCAAGGGGACAAATCCTATGCTACAAATTCTGTAGTTCTCTTTGTATTCAGATACTTTTCTTTTTTGGTCAACTTCAGGCTTTGGTGGCTGTTGACAGACCAGAATTTAGGGTTGATGGGGTAAAATCCTGCCAAGTATCAGCTGCATGTAGTGAAACATATAAAGTACAATCTATCATACCTGGCTCCATATTTGCCTCCAGAAGAAAAAAAGAAGCAATGTAACCCTGGGTAAAACAGCCCAATAAATAAATTGCCTTGAAAAGGACATGTACAGTATCTCATGTTGAACATATATGTAAATTGCACCTTTATTATTTATTCATGTTATATTATACATATACAGAGTAATTCACTGCATGAGATAAGGGTAGGCCAACAAAGGGATCCCTGATAATATCAAATCAAGTGGCCACTAACTGAGTTATTGTAGTCACAAGGCACATTTTCCTATTTGATTGTTACATTGGTTATAAAGGGACAGATATTGTCAGGGAGGAGGATGAACTGTTCCAACAGAACACCAGAAATACTTCCAGTGTGCTAAAGTATTCTTATATTACTCCAATAATTTGCCATGCTATGCCTGTTCTTTTCTTGTATGGGGGAAAAAGTATGTTAAAATGGGATTGATGGGGGAAAAGTATATTTCAAAAGTAGGCAGGACTTGATAGGGAACGTGACTGCCTCCTTCAGTCCAACCCAAATCAACTCCTTTTCAAGTATAGCACACTCGTTTATTGGCCTTAGTACTTCCAGAGCAAGTTTACGGCAGAAAATAAACAAGTGGCCCTAAATCCTGTGGTAAGACAATAGGGGTCATTTACGCAAGTCCCCATATTTTTTACCCACCATTTTTTACATTTCCCATAATTCTGGCATAATGTTGTCTGCCAAGGGGTGATGTAATTATGTTAGGACACAGTTGCAGGCAATGCATCATAACATGAGGAATTGCACTCGCATTGCAAGCATGGGTGGAGTTATTTCTGGCGCTTGGCATCATATTGACATTTGTGCCTGATTCTTGAGGTTCGAAACACAGCTTGCACTCAGTTCAGAACAGAAGACAGAGGTGCTGAGCCTAATGAATTTACCTAAAATAAAATATAGACCTGTTTTTCTTTACTGCCTACTTCCAGTAATTCACACAAAACTAAGATTTACGGTAAAAATCTAATGCTACAAAAACTGGCTGAAGATGCTGGGAGATTATTGCAGCTTGAAGACTATAAGTTTGACCAGTGGTGGGCAAAGCCAGTCCAGCCTGGTGCCCTAGGCAACCTTGTTGGCCACCTCATGCTAATGGTGGGGGGGTTTAGCAACAAGTGGGTGGTGGAGGGACCAGGCCACAGACTAGGGATAGGTGACAGAAGAGGTACAAGTCTAGTGCCCTCCCACTGTTTCGCCCTAGGCACGATCCTTTTTTGCCTACCCCTAGTTCCAGCCCTGAGTTGAGCAACCCTTGCTGTACGCAAAAAATAATAAGAATTTCTCACTGAACCAAATCTGGCACATAATAATTCTAGACAGAGACACAATTGCAGGACTTTTAAGGACTGCACATTTGTGTCCTAGAGTTGTAGCTATCCATTTTATGATTAAAAATCCAGAGCAAGGCACAGTGTTGTCAGGAGCAATAAAATCCCTTACTTAATGTCTGCCATTTGAAATACAGGGCTCTGTAGCACCTTGCCCACTCCCTGGCACTCCCTTTTGGAATTCTGAATGGCATGCAAGCTATGAACAGGCTAGGTGTCACCCATGTACCACTCACACCCCACCATTCCTGTATGCAACAGTTCTGAACACATGTAGATCTGCATACAAGGGGAGGCACAACTCTCTGCTCCATTCAAGCTGTGCATTCCAGGGTACAACTTCCAAACCCTAATTGGGCAAGGTGCTAATTCACAATGCTTACGGTTTGTATGTGAGCTCTTATATTAAACATATGCCCCTCAGGTATTTGCCAGAGACCACAGAGTCCAGCCCAGGCCTGGTTGCCACTTAAGGCTGATGTTACATGGGAAATATTCTCAGCCAGCAAAATTCAGCCAATGTAGAAGACACCAAAACCATAATTGCCATCTCCCATAAAATAATAAAAACAATTACTATACTGAATGGGAGCTAAAGTGACGACTTTTTGAAGATTTTATACAAATCTGCAATTAAGTTAGATGCTCACTGCATAGCATGTTCATGCTAAATATGAATACAATATTTGTCTGTTTTTATAATTAAACCTTCTTGTATAACAAAAAAAAAGGTATCCATTAATGTATCCATTAATTAAATGTGTGACATGGAGAAACACTGGCAGGCTCTGTCTGCATGCAAACATTTGTCCTTACTGTATGTATATTCAGATCCAGCTGCTTCTATCAGTATTCACTATCTATTCCTGCCACTTTGGTATTTACTGTTTTGTAAAGGCCAAGCAGCCCTCGTTGGTAACCTTGATTTTCAATGTAATCTCTGGAATGATCCTTCTCCACAATACCTGTTATTCTTTTTGTTCCACCCAAATATAACCTCTACCCCATGTCTTTTTATTATCATTCTAATATTCTATCCCTAATCTCACCCTTATCCTACACTCCTTTATGTCTCTGGTCTGGTTATCCTGCAGTATAAATGATAAATGATATTCTAACTGCGTCCTGGTGTCAGCCTCGTGGCATATCAAACTGTCAGCTTACCCCTCCTCCTTCTCTGATTCTAAATTATAGACAAGGGGAGGCTATAGCTGCAGCTCAGGACCCTTCTACCATTTCCTTGTTTGTATGGGGTTAAGCATGTAAAATAGACTTTTGTTTTGCTTAACAGTTTCCCAGCTGGATGTACCATTTCCTAAAGTTGATCCAGGCAACTCCTGCATGATACAGGGCTAGCATCTGCTTACAACCAGAACGAAACAGTGTGATCTCTAACATTATTTTCCACAGTCTAATTATCTATTATAGTAAGTTGTTGTCCTAGGGAGGGGATACTGAATTTTCAGCATTAATTTTATTCGCTGGCTTCTGCTGACCCTCTGTGCCTCTTTTGCCCTATAATGTACAGCATTTCTCCAGGTTATTTCCCATAATTGTTTGTTTACTTTGTACATTAGATAGCCTTTTACTTATATATGGAAGCTGGAGTTCTTAAAGGAGATGTCAACCCTAATTTTAATTTCAGTTGTAATGGATAGGGCACCTTACCCCCACCTCAACCGCATAAGTGCCGCTCAACTGCCTCAATCTCATCCTACAGCCTGCACCAGCGCATTCTTTTTTTCTCCGTTTTGCCTGCCACCCGGCGGCCATTTTACAGGGTGACGTCATTGAGCGTGCGTGTATGTTCCAAAAGCGCATGCGCGTATAGGCCCTCCTGCCTGACCTCTTGAAGGATTTTTTTTCCAAAAAACTTTATTTAAAAAATGTTGTGTAGAGAAGACAATCATCTGAAATGCGCATGCTCATTAAAACGCATTGGCAATGCGCATGTGCACCACGCATATGGTCAAATATACCATATGTCAAATATAAGTACATTATAAGTTACACAACTATATAGAGAAATAGGAGACAGCAGGGTATGTGCTTAATGCAAATGATAGAACTCAGAAGTTACTATTTATACTGTATATTTTGAATTAACAACATGGAATACATTTAGGGTTGTCATTAGTGATGGGCAAAATATTTTGCCAGGCATGGATTCGCGGTGAATTTCTGCGTTTCGCCATTGGCGGATTGTTTCGCGAAACGAATGAAAGAATTTGCCGCGAAAAAATTCGCCGCACGTCAAAAAATTGTCGCAGGCGTAAAAAAAGAATAGTCGCGGGCATCAAAATAATAGCCGCAGGCGACGAAACAATAGCCGCGCGACAAAACAATAGCCGCGGGCGACGAAACAATAGGCGCGCGACAAAACAATAGCCGGGCGACGAAACAATAGGCGCGCGACAAAACAATAGGCGCGTGACAAAACAATAGCTGCGGGCGACGAAACAATAGCCGCAGGCGACAAAATAATAGCCGCGGGCGACAAATTTTTTTTGTCGCACGACATTTTCGCCGTTTCGCAAATTTTTCGCCATTTCGCGGATCTTTTGAAAGATTCGCGAATTTTTCGGCGAAGCGAAACGGAACAGATTCACTCATCACTAGTTGTCACCTAATTAATTCCCTGATGCACCCCAGATCCATCATCTCTTTTCTTCTCTTATCATTACATTAAATCATGTGACTTTTCCCCTCCTTGTGATGCTTTTTTTTTTGTTTGTTTTTTTGCATTTGCTCAAATTTGAACGCATAAATTAAGGTTTAGATTCGGTTCCTTGTTGTGCCATTTCTGTATATATGTATTTATAGCTTTACTTACAATGCGCTACTAGGATATGTATCGCTTTACAATGTAGAAAAGTACGCACAGGGAGACCAAGCATTAAAATAAAGTATAAATTGTTAATAAGTATAAATATACAGAGTTTAAATGCCATGTTGTAAGAAGGAGGGAAGGAGGTCCCTGTCCATAGAGCTTACAATTGAATATCTTATATAGTGCCAACACATTTCACAGAGTTTAAAAGTTGTACCACTATGCAGCCCTGAATAAAATTACTGTCTGAGATAGGGTGTTTAGGAAATGTCACGTTCCTGTTATTTACCTCTATTCAGAGTATTTAGATTATCTACCTCCCAACCAAGGGTATAACATAGCAATGCAGCATGGAGACTGTGCAAGGGCGTTGTATGTTCTCCCTGTATCTACATGGGGTTCCTTCCAAACTCCAAAAACACAAAGGCATGTTAGTTGGCTCCTAATAAAATGAATTATAGTGTGAGTGAATGTTATAGGGACCTCAGACTGTAAGCTCCACTGGTGCAGGGACTGATGTGAATGAGATTCTCTGTAAATCACTGCAGCGTAAGTCACTGCTACATAAATAAAGAATAACAATAATAATACTGCTGCAATTGTGTTTTATTCAAGGCATTTCTGAGCCAAGGGAAGCAGCATAACCTTTTCTCAGGCTGAGGGTATGACATTCAGTGGCTAAAATGAATTATGCTGAGCCCCATGAATTAAAGGGATACTATTATCCAATTAGGACCTTGGAGCTGCTTCAGAAAACAATGTTTAATGTTTAAATAAGTAGAGACATGAAGTAAATGATGTTATACTGTATTATATGGCAGGTTTTGTGCTTGTGGAGAGTTGTGTATTTCCATTGCTTATGTGTCTGTCTTTTTCCTTCCTGCCGCAGTCCTGACATGATGTGTGAGTAGGATTCTAGCTCTCCTTGCAGCAGAGCATTCTGTCACAGGTGTCACAGATCCTAGCAGAAACCCATAGTTTTCTTCACCTTTAGGGCAATGTCACAGGAGGCCCTATAGTTTATTCCATTTGGTCAAAATGGTGACCCTGCTGGCTAAGCTAACCAGTGAAATTAAATGTAATTCCAAAAACATACAGGCAGGTTAACTGGCTTCTAGTAAAACTGGCCCTGGTATGTTGTCTAACAGGGAATTTAGACTGGAAGCTCAGGTAGGGCAGGAACTGAAGAACACTTTTTATAAACTGTTAAGGTGGCCATACACGCACCGATATTATCGTACGAAACCTCGTTTCGTACGATAATCGGTGCGTGTATGGCATGTCAGCGAGCCGACCGATATCGCAGGAAGCTGCTGATATCGGTCGACTCGCCGATCGGCCAGGTTAGAAAATTTTGATCGGGCGCCATAGAAGGCGCCTGACCAAAATTCTCCCTTCAGAGCTGAATCGGCAGAAGGAGGTAGAAATCCTATTGTTTCTACCTCCTTACCTGCCGATTCAGCCCTGAATGGTGTGTGGCGGATCTGACGATGTTTCGTGCGACCGACGGTCGTACGAAACATCGTGAGATCGCCACGTGTATGGCCAGCTTTATGCTATATAAATAAATAAAATGAAAATACATTTGTCCATGCAGTTGAACAATAACCAATGACTTTCAGCAATGAGGAGAGCATCCTTCATATACTGAATGCTGCTAAAGCTTTTTTATAGACTTGTGAACATTGCTGAACTATAAAACTGCACTGATATATGGTGGTGGTGTAGCTCATGTCACTCAAAGATAGTCAGTCACTTCTACATGTACCAGCGGCAGCCATGAGTGGTGCGGGATCCAATTTTGGCCAAAACTTGCTCTAAGAGTAGGGGTCTACACACACAGAGGGATAGTCACAGTGAAATGTATAATTCGTATATTATTATATTTATTTACATAGCTAATGTAAAGACAAACATAAGAGCTTTTAAGACCATATCCACATTAATGGTGGTAGCGTAGCAAAACCCAGCATAGGGCACACAGAGTATGGCACACACATCCAGCATAGGACAAGCAGAGTATGGCACACACAGGCAGCATAGGGCAGGCAGAGTATGGCACACACATCCAGCATAGGACAGGCAGAGTATGGCACACACAGGCAGCATAGGGAAGGCAGAGTATGGCACACACAGGCAGCATAGAGCAGGCAGAGTGTGGCACACAGGCAGCATAGGGCAGGCATAGTATGGCACACACAGGCAGCATAGGGCAGGCAGAGTATGGCACACACATCCAGCATAGGACAGGCAGAGTATGGCACACACAGGAAGCATAGGGTAGGCAAAGAATGGCGCACACAGGCAGCACAGGGCAGGCAGAGTATGACACACACAGGCAGCATAAGGCAGGCAGAGTATGGCAGACACAGGCAAGGTAGGGCAGGCAGAGTATGGCACACACAGGCAGCATTGGGCAGGCAGAGTATGACACACACAGGTGCTGGCACTGCTCTTACAGTCTGAGGTGTGAACAGGTGAACAATATGGGTGCTTACAGTCTGAGCTGTAAACAATGCAGGGGGTGAACAATGAGGGACTAAAAGGTGTGAACAACACAGGGTCTTGAAGGTCAACTTTTTATTCCATTAATACAAAGTCAACTATTATTTCGCAGAGCACCCCAGTGCTTTGCCAACCAGCAGTCACACAAGACAGTGTCAGCTAAGACACCAGCAAATGTGTTAGTGCAAAGACACTAGTGAATGTGTTAGTGCTAAGACACCAGTGAATGTGTTAGTGCTGTCACTAGTGAATGTGTTAGTGCTGACACCAGTAAATGTGTTAGTGCAAAGACACTAGTGAATGTGTTAGTGCTGACACCAGCAAATGTGTTAGTGCAAAGACACTAGTGAATGTGTTAGTGCTGACACCAGCAAATGTGTTAGTGCAAAGACACTAGTGAATTCCTCAATTCTGCCAGTAGGACAGGCCACCGTTATTTAAGCATGAATACACCCAAAGCTTGCCTGCAAACCCTCCCCTACATGCATAGAGCTCTCTATATTGTAATTTACGCCTCACTAGGTAAGAACACATAGGGTTACTTACATGCATGTGCTTGAAAAGTAGAAACAGAAACCTTTACAACAGAAATATCCTGATGTTCTTGTTGCAGATCGTTGTTTCACTTCTTATATGGAAATAATGTAAGGCCTTTTGCACACTTCTTCCTGCAGACAAGGGGCTTACATCCTTTTCTAGGGATGTAAGAAATGTGACTACCTGGTCTAAACTACTTTTATTCATGTCTCAAGAGCTTCCTACACAATGAAGATAAATCCCCACACTGTAACTGTACAAAACACTCCAGCACAGTTTGCTTCTGAACTAACAAAATTATACATTAATGCAGTGGCAGACTACATTTGTATTCTAAATCCATATAATCAAACATGCTCAGACTCCATCAGAATATACCAGGGCAGACAAAGCTAGTATTCCATGCAGAAAACGTGAGCCTATTTTTCAAACTACTCTAAGGGCCTGTTTTGATTAACCTTTCCACAATCTCTGCTACAGTCACCCCCCTAAAAAAAGATAGTTTTGAGCCTACCCCATGAAGAACAGGATTACCCTTCTCTATGCAAAACAATATTAGCCTACTTAATAAAGAATACACCCTCAAACCTACTCCATGCAGTACATTATTAGAGTTGTGCATACGGAGCATTAAATCCCTATTCTATACAGAACGATACAAACGACTCCATGCAGAACATTAAGAGACTCTTTCAGGCAGAACACTAGAATACTACATTTAAAACCGTTTAACTGTTTCCTCTTTGCATCATCTTAGGGCTCTGGTACCCAGGGAGATAAGTCGCCCGCAACAAGGGAGATTTGTGGCAGGCGACTAATCTCCCTGTGTACCAGAGCCCTAAGATGATGCAAAGAGGAAACAGTTAAATGGCCCCCCCGATATGACATCCCACTGGCGAAAATGTAAATCGCCGGTAGGATGGCATACGCGGCGGCGCAATCTCCGAAGTTGCCTCTCGAGGCAACTTCGGCAATTTCCGCAAATCGTGGTTGCGGGCGACTAAACTCCCGAGTGTGCCAGAGCCCTTAAAGTTAACATAACTATAATTATTAAGCAACATAATTATTAAACAAATGTCATGTGTGTAAATCTAGTCAAACTGGGTAAAGTTACATGTGCGTTGTAACAAAATATCATTATACAGTGTTACTAATGGCAAACACTTAAATCTGTGAGAGACCTGTGAGAGAATTGCTGTTGCCCAGAGTTTCGTACTGGTTGCCTTTTTAGATTTTTTCCCAAAAAAAACCAAAACATTTTTTTGCATATTAAACATGAAACCCAAAGTCTTTTTTCATTAAAACATCCATACCTGTTATAAATGTATTTAAAAAATCTGAGCTGTCAATCACATTATTGCCTGTGCCGCCTCTATGCCTCAGGCATAGTTACTGTCACTTTTCATTCAGCCCTTCTAGATGTCATTGCATTTATGTATCTGGTACATGAGCATGGGCATCAGGTTCTAGATTGTGGAGCATAAACAAGGTTTTGGGATGTAATAATAACAGTGTTTACAAAATGGCAGCTGCTTGCTGGCTGTGACTGTGGACTTGTAAGACTGAGGAAAACAAGATTTATATAATTTATGTAGGGTAAATAAAGTTAATTTTGCTCAACTAATATGATGAAAAGGATTTGGAATTATTTCTAAAGGTGACAGGTCCCCTTTAAAGGGAGAGTTCTATTACTGTCACTGATTCACTGGGTGGGAACAATAGGAGGAGAAACATTACTTGGTTTTGTAGATTTATATTGATCGAGAGCACATGCAGCCATAAATCTGCCCAAATTGCAATCCCCATAGATTAATGTCACTTTAATGGTCTATATTACCACAGAGTAACCCCGTGGCTCAGAGGGGAGTAAAGCCCCCCTAGGGACAAATTAGGGGCAGACATGAATGCTATTAAAATATTATAGAGCCAGCAGAATATTAATAAGCTACAGGTCCCCCCATTCCTTGTCTAATTATGCCCCTGTCTGTTGTTAGACCACTAACTCTTTGGGCCATTAGAATCCAATAGAAAGGGTACCCAGAAAGTAAAGGAAAACCTTTAGAATGGTTCTTTCCTCCACTGAAAACGATGCACCTTTCTCTTTACCTGATTACATGTAATTAATATTTATGCTTTCCTAATTATGTAAAGCAAACAAAGCCCATCGGAAAGTCATCTTGGCGCATAGAGGAGACTGTGCTGTTTACCGACCTGACTGTCAATAGCTATTAGCAGAGACTAAGACTGGCACAGGAGATGGTCAGCGCGGTTCAGAGGAACCGACAGATTGCAGTGAGGGGTGTGTGAATTTAAAAGAGCAATCTGGATGAAAAGGCACTGCGCACACCATGGAACTGGTTAATCTGGAGCCTTATTTAAACCCCACTTTAAAACCCTTTCCTGCAAATGGGTGTCACAAAGATTTAGAGAGCAGAATTAGAAATAGAGGTACGTGGATAAGACTGGGAGGGAGACTGGTCCTATGTTCTCTCCTACCAATAGGCAGAACCTGCCTCAGTCCCATAACACTGTGTTTAGCCAAACTTATGGCTAAACTTAAGATACATAAAGTATTTATTGCTCTACAAACACTGAGAACATTATTTGCTGCTGTCCAATGTTGGAGATCATTTTGTGATCATTTAGGCAACTCTCTTGTTTCATTCACTTGCTATAGAATTGTATCCCTGCCTCTACTTTTCCACTGGTTGCTGCACCACTGTCTTCAGTCTTTTCCCAGGGATCACTTGCTTCTGTTTTGAACTGTTCACATGCATAGCAAAGTAAAGTTTGTGTCTATACTATGTTGAATATGGGCCAGTTACAAACTTTACTTTACTCAGCATGTAAACAGTCCTGGAGAGTCACATGTGGTCCCTAGAAAATCAATGATTAGGGTGGCACTCGGTGCAAAAGTACCCCAAGCCCCCAGAAAATCATATAACTCCAATATAATCACGTAGCATCATCCTTCTCATGCTTCTGCGTTGTCATGCAACTGCCTTCTAAAATTCTTTTGTTTTACAGTAAAAAGCAACTTTGTCATTACAACATCCTTCTGGCAGGTACATGTCACTGCACACTATAGGGCTCACTAACAACTAAAAATACAGCTGCAGTCAAGTTGCACAAAAAAATCCCATTTGTTAAATGTACAGTACTTGCATCAGTAGATGCAGCACCCTTCTGTCTTAAGAGTCAGGCACTGATGTCAGTCAGATAAAGTGACAAAATCAGAACACAGCTGTACCCTAGCTGCGTCAGAGTGCAAGAGCAATTGCACATATTTTGATTCATTGAATGCAATCGAGAGCAACACCCCCTTGTGGCCACAATCACCCTGGAATTATGGGGGAAAAAATTGCACTGCTGGTAAAAAAAAACTTAGCAACACCGCGCAATGTGCTCAAAATCACTCAAAATCATATATAGTTCCTCCTGCACTTCATTCTCTTTCATTGCCATTTCTTAATACCTGGAAGCAATTTGTGGTGCAAGTTGGTGCCTTCTGCCCTTTGCAGGATGTCACTGCTGGTGCCAGGTTTGAGTCCCACTCTGCTGCTTGTATCCAGTGTTTGCTCATAGATTACTACTGTGAAATGGTTTAGAGAAAAAAGTCCTATGTAAATCATGCATTGATATACAAATTTAGTCCCCAGTCAAAAGAAATAAATTATTTACCTCTTTTTTACGCTTTATGCATATTTACACATATAATATGCTTGCTATGCCTTTCATTTCCTTGTTGCTAACAAAAAAATCAGAGATATTTGCTCCTTTAAAATAATAATAATTGAGTACAGTCACCTTTCCAGGACTGCTAAACTGTAGAATCTTTCTTGAAACTTCCTGCTGTGTTTGGTCTGCACTCCATTTATTTATATATTTTCTACCTTTATTCTCTATGCATGTACTTTGGTAAAGATGGTAAATATCCAATCAAGTCTAATGTAATATGACAATGCCTGAATGGTGCCGCATACATGCAAAGAGCAGGAGACTAATGCCTACAGTATACACAAGGAGAACAGAAGAACACACAGAGGGGTGATTAATCAAGCTCTGTTAGGGATAACGAGGATGTTCTTGCTGTATCTCCCCTTCAAGTTAATAATACATACAGTGCTGCCACATGGCCTCTTACACTTCTAAATAAGAGTGATAAATAACCACCAGAGTGAGAGATCAAGGGGCAGAAGGTATGCGCTTACAGAGAGGGGACTAAGCGGGTCGACACATGTGAGTGCTTAAAGCCTACCACCCATTCATTGTACTATATTGTCTGATTGTCTTCCTATACCAGCAACCCTGCCAGGCCCACTTGTTTCAGCCCATGTCTTTTTGGTTTTGTCATTTCCGAAGTGGCATCCCTGAATAACGCTGCAGTATACTTTACAAAACAAATAAATAATGCTGACCATCAAAGCCCTATCGCACAAGATCACTAGGTACTCCTGTGGGCATTTGCAGGATTTATTAAGCAGAACCCGGAGAGACAGAACAAGAAGACACCAGAAGAAAATAATGAGTCTGATGAACAAGATAAAGAGTTAGGACGGCAAAGTAAAGAATACCAATGAAGAGAGAATAAGAGATAATAAAAACAAAAGGGGTAAGTCTGTATAAAGTCATTGATGTACATGAAGAGACTAAATCCAAACACAGCGAATAGCAAGTCTTGGCTCTCAGAGATTTAGATAAATAGACCCCCCACTGGTGCTATAACAGTATGCCACGGAGAGACTAGGGCTTTGATTTTGAAGCCAATCACGTTTGGTGCTTATACTGTATAATTGCTCTGACAAAAGTGTTTAATCCCAGTGATTATGTAAAATAAAACCGCAGTTATCCCACACTGCACCAATAAATAAATCATTAAAGCCTTCCAATGGATAAATATTTGTCTTCAGATGTTGCATCTAATTTATATATAGAAATTAGACTGCAAGCTTTTTGGTGCTATATTACTGGGTTTTCTCCTTCAACCACAGATTACTGTGCTTTGGTATTTATTTTTCTGGTTTGAGATTTAATGTTTGTTCTGCCATACCTAGGGACTGCCCAAGTACAACTGTACTTTAGTATAGAGACTGTGGGCTCCTGTGAATCTGTGAGCATTGTATATTTTGACACAGGGTGTATGGGAAAGGTTATGATTAGAGGTTTAGACATAGAATACCACTGAACACATCCCTATCAATATCACTATTATTATAATTAGTATACACTACTCTGGGAAGAATGCTGTCTCCTTATAAGTGACCCATCTCAGATACACACCGTGTACTTTCTGTATAAATGTATATATCATTATGTATGTAGTCTCTTGTTTGTTAGTTTCTGGTTTGTTATTTAAAGAAGGAAATGTCAGTGTGCTAATGATTGTATTTACAGATAAAGAGATATTTTTATAGTCTCACAAACATGTTCTCACATATCATACACATTCTGCTTTGTGTTGATTGCCATATGTAGCTTGTAACACATAGAATAGGTGCAGTTACACAGATACACCCTATGGGGATTGACAGACAAACCTATTTGTTATTAAATCTGTCATGTAAATGCAAAGCAAGGTTGGGTTCTGCTATTGCTACCTTAATTAATGCACTATACTTTTTTCTTATTTATAACTTAATCATGCTAAAAGGTCAGAAGCCAACATTTTCCAGTCCATGGCTATCCATGCAAAAGGCTGCTATATCATTAACAGTTGGACTGCACGTGTCTAGTTTTTCAAAAAAAGGGCTGTCCAGGTAAAAACTGCCTGGCCAGATTTCTACATTAGGAAATCCAGGCAGGACTCTGAAGTGAATGAAATGGCAATCAACCTGCCCAGAGAATAGCACTAACCCATGAAATGTCACGTCCCATCGCCAACATTGCCTACCCCTACCCTTCCATGCCACAAAAGGTGGCAATCCTATATACAGTAGCTGACTGCAGCTGCTGTGTCCATCCTCCCAATTGCATTTGGGTCTGTAAAAATCCATAGGGTAAACTCCCCTACTGTCTAGCCATCCTGGATAACTGTGCCATATGTTTTTTGTTGGTGGTGACCACTTCCTTTGAAGGTTTGGCTTCTTTTTGGTCTCCAGCAGTGGAACATAATGGTAGGTGCTGGGGAGCATGGTTTATATGGGGGGGCCTGAAAATGTAAGTAGGGATCCCTTCTATTGCAGAGCTGCAGAACATGCCAGCACACTGGCAAGCACATCATCATGGCTGTAAACTTGATAGCTCAGGGACTCACTCCACCAAAAAAACTTTGTGTACTGTGCTGCATACAAATAGACCTGTAATTTAAGTATGAAGCTATTACTATTAATCTCGCCCACTTGTTCAAACTCTCTAATCCTAAACAATTTCAATAGACTTTCATTTCCATCGGGAACATGTTCCATCCACCCCCCCAACTCACACGTGCACCTGGGAATTCTTAACAACAGCCTTCATGTTAAAGGATCCTATTAACATTTACTTTTAAATACCCCCATAGGAATAATTAAGTGGTCACACATGCTATGAAGCCTAAGCCTTACAAAGGCATTATTTCCTATCAAGCTGAATTTTGCCTACAGTAGTACGTCCATGGATTTTTGACCCTTCCTATGAAGCTGAATTTTGCCTACAGTACATGGATTTTTAAAAATGCACAAAGGTACGGCTGATAAACTGAAAAGGGTGCAGATAGTTAAATAGCAATATTTTACCATCTGTACAAAAAATGTAGTATTGGTACATATGGCTTTAAATGGACACTAGTAGTCTACTATTGCCTTCAAATTAATTGGAAGCAAATATAAAGTAGTGAATGTAATATTATTTCTTTTTACCTAATGGATGTCCAGCCTTGCCTCTATTCTCTCTAAGCTTGGCTGGCCATAAACCTCCTTATCCCTCCCATATTTCTCCTCTTGTTCTATTATAATAAGACAGAGTGGTGCATTGGCTAACAATCCTATGGGAATGAGAGGGAAGTGTTAGCTGTACAGGTATTGGACCCCTTATCCGAAACCCATTATCCAGAAAGTCCCGAACTATGGAAAGGCCATCTCCCATAGACTCCATTTTAATCAAATAATTCACATTTCTAAAAATGGTTTCCTTTTTCTCTGTAATAACAAAACAGTACCTTGTACTTTATCCCAACTAAGATATAATTAATCCTTATTGGAGCCAAAACAATCCTATTGGGTTTAATTACTGTTTAAACAATGTTTTTAGCAGACGTAAGGTAGTAGATTCGAATTACGACCCCTTATCCGGAAAACCCCAGGTCCCGAGCATTCTGGATAACGGGTCCCATACCTGTACTAGAATTTTTTTTTAGAAAAAACTTTTGGCCCTATTTTCCTAGATGTCAGAGCCCGATACCAAGGAGGCAAAGGTGACTGCTGGACTAATAATAGGAGCCTCTAGGTGGAACACACATTCCATGTGATCCATAGCTGTTTTGGTATAGCAGGCAGATTTAATAATGCAATGTAAATATAATCTCCCTATACCTGCACAACTGAGTAAAATGTACAGAAAAAAAGAGTGCAGTTCCACAGGCCAGAGACAGGCTCCCAGAGTGCACCTGGTGCAGGGAGCTCACATAAAGATCAGAGCTTTCTGGAGGTGGCTAAATGAGAGACCTGCTGACCCATTTCATGGAACCCTGGGAGACACATCTGTCCAGAGAAGCCTTTTTAATTGATTAATTGCTAATCAGCCTGGAATGAGATGGGGTTTATGATCTTTTGCTGCACCCCTAGGTGGTTCCCGCTGGAACTGTCAGTCCTTAATCAATCCTAATGCAGAGACAGGGAGCTACAGAAAGTACTTAATTGCTTTGGGAAAATATAAACCTTGCATATAAAGCATAAGCCAAACATCTCTAGGCTTGCAGGTTTTGTCTCAGTGCAAATATTAATTACAGGGGTGGGGGGATAAAAAGAAGCAATAAATATACATATTTTTTTTTCTAACAGACATTCTTCAGAACAATCTCAACAACATTTAGGGCAAAAGAAAAACTTGCACCCCCTACCAAAAAAGTTTAACCAAAAAAATGTAGTCCATGCCTTCACTTTTGCCATAACGACCAATGAATAACCC
This sequence comes from Xenopus tropicalis, assembly GCF_000004195.4. NCBI lineage: Eukaryota > Metazoa > Chordata > Amphibia > Anura > Pipidae > Xenopus > Xenopus tropicalis. The sequence continues at coordinate 136,782,141 of NC_030678.2, read as the reverse complement.
TGGCATGCTGGTAAGATTATTGCAGATAAAACTGCATTAACCTCACACATGCCAGTACTATCACTGCAGGAAATGGATAATGAGAACTGCATTACCCCAGAATGCCAGTAACTTCAATGCAGAACATTGATTCAGAGAGTTGCATTATACCCAGACATGCCAATAATATCACTGCAGAAATGGATACTGAGCACTGCTTTAACCCCATATGCTTGTGAGCGCTTCATTAACCCCAGTCAAGTCAGTAAGAGCACTGCAGAAATAAAAAGCACTGCATTGACCCCAGACATTCCAGTAAGATCACTACAGAAATGGATATTGAGCACTGCATTAACAGCAGATTTGCCAGTAAATTCAGTGCATAAAATCAATTCAACAATTGCATCAACTGCAGAGACGCACGGTTTTGATTATAAGTGTCTTTATTTTTATCAGTATTTATTCATCCCCCAGGAAAACATTATTTGATAGCAGGTGAAATTGTATTTAAAACACTTGGAAAGCTGGTGCTATGTCACGTTATTACATAAACAGACATGTCAACGCTCCCTACTCTTTCCTGATTTTTAATGTTCTCCACTTTTCTCTTAACTTGTTCAGCCTCTTTTTCAATTCACCTACTGCTTTCCTTTCATTTTGCTCGGGATACACTTGTCTCCGTCCATTCAGTGCAAGAAATTGTACTTCTCTGCCTTTTGTTGTGTCTTCCCAATCACAAAGAAATCATTGGAATACTGGGGAACAGCTGGGGCACAGGGGATCTGATAACAGCCACATTTTGAACTCCTGCTACTTGTCCTGTCTCTGGTGGTCTTACTGTAGCTGTTTGCCAGTATTGTACAAGAGTGTGCTGTAAATATCTTTACTAGGGATAGAGAAACTTTTCCACTCCCCCTCCTCATACTTGCCCTGAAAGGATCCCTGTCTATGCCAATCTGCCTTTCTCCCATGTAAATGAAGAGAGAGCTGCTTTGCATAGGATGGGATGGGAGAAGACAGTGTGCCTGCAGGCAGCTGAGCTCTCCTCCTCCCTAATAGCACCAGAGGTCGCTCTGATTCCCTTAAAGACAGTTCACACATCTTTTCCTCCTCAGACCTCCCTTATCGTTCGCATCTGAGCAGAGTTGCACAAGCGCCTGGAGGAGAGTCGCACATTATACCCATATGAACTAGCATGAAGAAAGGAGCCCTGGAGCTACATATCTGCATTATAGGCTGTAGACAAGGGATACACCGCGCTGCACCCAGGACAATCTCCCTCATCTCCACTCAGTGCTCAGGTGCTAAGTGGGACAGGACTGGGCACTGCCTGCCAGAGTGGGCAACAGGTGCAATTCCTTATTGCTTCTCTTGGGAGAGGCTGTGCTAGAGGGACAAGGAGCATTTTTCTTTGTGTTTGGAGCAAATTAAGTTGCCACCATTACTTCCAAAAGTGAAGAGGACTTTCTAGCCCTGGCAGCGTCCAGGCTGAGCCGCAGGAAACGGGTGATTGGTGCTGCCATAGGGGTGGCCATGGTACTGATACTGCTGGTTGCCATCCCTTTGCTGGTTAGTAGCTCTAAGAGCAGCACCCACTATGAGATGCTGGGCAGCTGCAGGATGGTGTGTGACCCTTACACCCCTCAGACCCATGGGGCAGATTCCAGCCAAGAATTAGCCCTTATTTCACCACCACCCAACCTTCAGGTAGGTAAGGGGGACCAGGGCAAAAAAGGCAAATCAGGTATCAGGGGACTTCCAGGGCCACCAGGACCCCAAGGACCTAAAGGACCACCAGGAGAACCGGGAAGACCTGGACCCCCAGGCCCACCGGGTCCTGGGCCAGGAGGATACGTCTCTTCTTATTACAGCCCCAAGATTGCCTTCTATGCTGGGCTAAGAAAGCCACATGAGGGCTACGAGGTGTTGCGATTTGATGATGTTGTGACCAATGTTGGAAACTACTACGAGCCCTCGACTGGTAAATTCACCTGCCCACTGCCTGGGATCTACTTCTTTGCCTACCACGTGCTCATGAGAGGAGGAGATGGGACCAGCATGTGGGCAGATCTCATGAAAAACACCCATGTAAGTCTTATGAGCTGGCAATGTCCTGCACTCCCCATCCCAGGGAACTGGCAAAGTGTTTTATGATCAATGCCCTGTCCTGTGCCAGCCCTGCTACCCGACCTTGAAATCTACATGATGTATGGGAATGCTGTTGTAGCTCCTAATAGCATGATATATGTGCCCTCTTGTGCCAGCTCTGCGCACTGACCCTGCCAGCCTGTGCCAAGGTGATGTATGAGGGAACTATAGAGATGCCGGGCTTGCTAAGTTAGGTGTCATGAAGTGAATAGGGCTAGGTACTCCCATCTATCTGCTTCATTAGAACAGGTACTTCTGGGGCACAGAGATGCACAGTCTGTGGTCCTCCAGCTGTTGTTAAATTGCAACTCTCAAAATAAGCAACAGTCAGAGAATTATAGAGCCAGAGAGGGCTGCAGGGTGTCTAGACCTGTAGTCACATACTGTTGTTTTAGGTAGAATCATGCTGGGCATTATAGGCAGTACTAACACCTTCTACAGAGACCAGAAGAGCCAGGCAGGAAAATGACCCTGAGTTTTGCCAGTTTGAATAGAAGACACAGTTCCTCCAGCAACAGGTGCCAGTATGCTGAGCACTTTCTGCCTCCCTTTAATGTTCTCCTGTCTGTGTCCCTCTCCCTGGCTGGCAACTGTCTGTCTGTACCTCCTCATCTGTCTCACTAGCAATCAGCTCCAATGGCTCTGCACTTTGTGTTTTACCTGTCTATAAGAACTATCTGTCAGTCTATCTATCTATCTATTTCATAATCTATTTAAGATAACAAAGATTTACTGTATCTGCAGAACAAAGCATGCTTAAGTATATATATATATATATATATGTAAGTGTATATGTATGTGTGTTTGTATGTACACATACTGTATACCGGTATATATATATATATATATAGACAGAGAGAGAGAAAGAGTTAGTGTTGCAGAAGATATAAGAGGGATGGGTAGATGAGTGCTTGCATGGTTCACACACACATACAGGGGGTCAGAACCAGGGAATAAATCATTTCTCTCCAGTTCCAAGGTGGCTGCTTCTCCCTACTGGCACCAGTGCAACCATGGGACACAGCAAGGAGGACAGTGGCAGTGGGTGCCACACTAAATACCTATTTATTTATATTACTATATAGATATTGACACTTTCCTCTAAATACACGTGTGAGACTTTGGCACCAGAAGTTATTTTCGTTAGAGGATAGATCCTCTAACAAAAAGACGTTGTTTAAGGTCACCTTTCTTTTCAGAAAATAAAGAACACAATGATACAAAAAAACATTAAATGAGATATTTGTTTCTAAATAAACGCATAGGCAATGTGAGTATGAAGCTGGGAACTGCCTGGGCTGTGGGGGCAGTTTGATAACTAACGAATAAATGATTGTGGCGCAGCAATAGGGTCCCACAGACATGCCGGAAATTCCAACTTTCCCATCTCGGCTGAGGGCGGGGGGGGGGGGGCGGACTGAACTACAGCTTTGCTCCTGCACTCCTGCTTTGCTCCTCTCGCATTTTCTCCCCTTTGTTTCGTACTGTAGCCACTCACCTGCCTTCATTCCTATCATAGAATGTTTGCTTATCTCTCTGTCTAGCCCATAGTACAGATATTCACAGCGCTCTTTTACTATACCGGCAAACAGCTACGCGACTACCAGCGACTGGACAAGCAGCAGGAATGAGCGATCCCCTGCGTCGCAGTTGTGTCGCGGTATAAAGGAGCGCTCTGATTATATTTGCAATGGGGAAGACAAACGAATAGGCAGGTTTCCTTGCACTGAATGGAGAGAGGCAAATTTGTACAGGGCAAAACCGAAGTGTCAAGCAGTAGGTAAATGGAAAAAGATGCTGACAATTCTAATAAAGAAAATTAAAAATAGGAAAGGTGAGAGCAAACCTTTATTTTTGGGAGAGAAATGGTGATTAGAAAAGGATGGGAAGCATAGTTCAATTCATTTCATTGTATTGGGACCCTTAGGTTAGTACAGTGCTCATTATCTTTTTTTTTTTTTGTAGCAGTGCTGTTACTGATAAGTTCATTGAATGTCCAGAATTCATTTTCTCAAGTAATCTTACTTGATAATGGGGTGAATGGTTAAACACCTTTATCTGGTGATGAGAAACACAACAGAAAATAGTAGTTTTCTGCAGTAGTCTTACTGGCATGTCTGTGGTTAATGCAGTGCTCATTACCATTATCATTTTCTGCAATGACCTTACTGTTATGTTATGGGTTAATGCAGTGCTCTGTGTCCATTTTCGCAAGTGATCTTACTGGCATGTCTGGGGTTAAGTAAATAAAGTAAACCTATGCGGTATTACAGATGCACCTGTTAAATAAAAAAAAAAAAAACACCCTAAAGTGATTGAGAAATCTGGTAAGGATTCTGCACAATAAAAAGGAAAAACATTTAAAAAAAAAACAGGAAAAATACTGTAAAAGTATAACTAATAAATATAGTGCATAAAATAAGAAAAAACATTGTACAACTGTAAGAAATTATTGCAGTTCAATGTAACACCATTTTGTAATCGCCTGCAGTAACTCCAACTTTCTCAGAGTTTAGATAAATATTCACCTTATATTAAAAGATGATATAAGCTGTAAAAAATCCTTATATGAACCACACAAAACCACTATGTGTAATAACGGCAAATGTCTTTAAAGATTCCTAAGGCATAATCATTTAAATCCACGAGTCCCCAACTAATAAATGCATTTCACTAAACAGCTTCTATACTAAACTATATAAAGAGTCCCAATTTGCACTAAAGTGCACAAAATACACCATATGACATCACAAGGTGTAAGTGGTGTAAGCGAGGTCACCCCATCCTGTTGTTAATGCAGTTCTCTGAATCCATTTTCCCCATTTAATTTATTGGCATGTTAGGGGTTAATGAAGTGCTGCTTATTATTATTTTTTTTGCAGTGATCTTGCTGGCATGTTTGGGGTTAATGCAATGTTCATATTTTTTACAGTGATCTTACTGGCATGTATTATTGCAGTTCTCTGAATACATTTTCTGCAGTGCTGCTACTGGCATATTGGGCTTGGTTAGTGCTCATTATCGCTAAAGCAAGTGTCAATTGTAAAGAGGGCAGGGACTCATTTTTTGTGATGCACATTTATTGGGGGGGCCCAAGTTTTGCTTTCATCTTAGGCCCCATATGTTGTTGAGACAGCCCTGGTCTGCAGCTGCACACTCAGCGCTCAGTAGGGACAGCTGGGCGGGTGCAGAGACAGATGGATGGCTGGAGAGAGACAGGGAGACAGAGACAGGTGTCTAAATGGATAGACAGGTACATACGGCACATAGATTAGAATCAGATAGATGATTGTATGCAGTTGATGGATGGCTAGATGATTTAGATAGATGATATTTAGTAAGCAAACATATATTAATCTATTTATTGCAAACCAGATAAAATTTGAAATAAATATGAATTATAAACTATGCATTAGCATGGTATATAAATGCGTATATCATGTGCAATATGTTTAACCTTAGAAACCAATGCTTTTCCAAATCAAATTTAGGCTTTCTCATTAAGGCAAATATTACTGTATACTGTACAATAAAGTGTATTTTCTTATTCGTTTTTTTATAGCTCTCTGTTTATAAAGTGCTATAATGTAGGAAAATCCTGTTGCAAATAGTCACCCTAATTGTATCCCCAGAAGGCGACTTGGACGTGCCTATTTGTTGTTTTATTTGCATGATATTTGTGTGCGTTCTGCTACTAAATGTGTTACACTGGTTGGAAGGGGGAGGAGGGAACAGCTGTTGCCTTTCGCTTGTTCCTCATTATGCTGCATCCGTTATTTATTAGACACCTTATCAACATGTGTATATGCACCCACAACACCCATCTAGTGTATGTAATGGATATAACCGAATCCTCCATTCAGGGCCTAATGTGCAAATAGCCTATTATACCTATTAATATTCTCCAGTCTAATAGGCCAGAGAAATGAGAGGCTCTGATGATAGACTGACAGAAAGATGCACACAATGAAAGGCAGATTTGTTTTCTGAATCAGAAAAAAGAAGTTGTTTGTCTTTTAATTTTTGGTGGAGACTATTTTATTGGAAGAGAAAGTTCTGTATTATTGGGTCTTCCTCCATCTGGTCTCCTTCTTGTCATTTCCGTTTAATTGCCATATTTCACTTATGAATGCCAGCTTGCGTGCTCTTTAGCATCGGGCTTCTATGCCAGGAAGTATTGTATTAAGCTTTAGTAATTTATCATAGGTGTGTCCTCCTAAAAACACATTGTGTCTGGGTGTTGGTAAAATATATGCCTGTAAATAATACCCACTGTCAGGTCTTCTTTAAAACTTAATGATATTCTGTGTGATTGATATTTGAATGATATTTGGTATATTTGCTAAAGGTGTCATAGGAGACTGTCACCTTGTCATAATAATGATTTTGCATTAACATTTAATAATTATTAAACACACATTAATTTATATATGTGTGTGTGTGTATAAAGATGATACATAGAGAGATAATACTTGATATAGATAGATGATAGATAGATAGATAGATAGATAGATAGATAGATAGATAGATAATAGATAGAATTGTTTACAGTTGTTTACAGCACTGGCCAAAGCTGTTTGAAAGATATCTATGAAGTAGAAATGTAATTAAATTAATATTATTTAATCAACATTTAAAATATATTTTACTTACCAGTAGGAGAGGGTTATACTAAGGGGAATTTATATTAAAGTAATTAAGTACAGAGAAATGATAAATAAATAATATGCAAATAGGTTTTATGTTTTGATTTTTCCCCTCTTTTAACTATTCCCTGTAAAGGGTAGCGCCATAAATCCCCACCCTCTCTGTTAGCGCCAAGCTACATTGAAAGCAACAGCAGATCTTTCCGTATAAGGCTAGATATAGAGATTCGTCACAAGTTCAGAATGGAAAGGAGCCAGCAGGGAAAGGGTTGAATTCTTCTGCAAACTGAGAGGTCAAATCTGCAGGTGGAGCGATATAAAGCACAAGGCAAGGGATCATTTATCAAGGCCCTGAAGGGGCACCGGTGACAAAAGAAGGACAATCCACTTGATTTTCCTGCATGTTTGCCTAAGCTTACAGTAACTCGCATAGAATACCTAACGCCTTCATTGTCTCTTGCCAGGCTACAACTATAAGCCATTTCCACAATCTAAATCTTTGTCTCTTTGTTATGTTTTGGCTAAACATAAACTATAATTTATCAGACCCAATCACTTTTTCTTCATTTATTTTACTGATTAGTCTTTTGCTCATGAGGTGGCGCTACCCCATGAGAGCTCTTTTCAATGTTACCTTCCAACTTCTGAATACAGTCCTAGCCATACTCCTCTTCTGGAAAATGCTATTCATTCTTCTGATCTTACAATTCTTAATATATCAACTCGTTCCCTTCTCTCTTGTTGTACATATTAAGGTCTTGAGATATTTCTGTTTGGGATTTACACTATAGATAGAGACTTTGGAACCCAATTCGAATCAAAGTGAGGTCTCAACAGCGGCCCGCAATGTGTCAAATAATCTTCCTAATTAGCAGGCTGCTAAGATGGGAGGCTTCAATTAGTGCCCATTACACTGCAACCTTTTAATTGGCAGTTTACTGAGTTCTTGAAAATGGCTCATAAGGGCTATAGTAACTGTGAGAATCATGGCCAGCCATATGTGGCTATGGACCACATTCTGTAATAGATCTAGACCACAGCTGATGGCTTTCCATGGGGGTTCAGATCTGACTGACTTGGGCTAAAACCATTAAACCACTAAACCATTTAATTATTGCCAGTTATGGGGTATTCATCCTAGTTTTTAGCTACTTTTACTGTACTGAAGTTTTATCCTATGTTCCCATTGGAAAGTAGCTTGTTGAGGTAGCAACTGTGATGACTCTGGCTATTCAGCAGCCCTTGCACAGTCTTGATTCATTATCCTCTGAAAAGGTTACTACACTGCAAGGAAAAACGCGTCTCTTGGCAGCCATTTGTAGATATATTGGCCTGGTATATATACGGAAATACACACTGCGTAAGGTACATTGCTCATCTGTAATGGCAGCTAGCGATTTCCAGGGAGGAGGTCTAGCGTGAGCATTTATTTCATTCTCTTGTGACCTATTAATATAAAAAGAAAGAATGAGTACAGGGTGTGAAGGAGCAGACAGCAGTCAGGGGCAGAGCAAAGGCAGAAAAACTGCACAGTAGAAGTCGAAACGGGATCCCAGAGGCCATAATATTTGTTGACTGAATGGTAACAAGGAAATAGCAATCAGCGCGACAGAGATGCAGGCCTGCAGCTCAATCTATCCAATCTATCTAATGAGGAAGAACAAAATTAGGCAGCAAATAGGGTAACCCTAATATTTTAGTTTGCTGTATATAGTATGGATAGCATTTTTTTAAAAAACATATTAAAGGCAAGGTGTCAAAGTACAGTGCCTTATACATCCTGCTGAGCAGTATAACAGCAGTGCAATCACATACACTCATAAGACACTATTTTGTTCTGGTGCCTTACACACACAGTAGGGGTCACTTATAGATTTGTTTCAGCAAAGGCTGATGTATGTGTAGTGACATTGGTCAGGAACTAGAGTGATGTCAGCCTTATTCTCTGGAGCTCTGGCTGGTATTTGCCCACACAGGGACAGCAGCGATAGTCAATAACCTGGAATATCTGCACCAGTGTTAGGTTAATATTTGTCATGGTGCTCACAGCCCTTGCTATCATACCCATTAGTTTATAACACTATCCAGCTAATATCACTTTACTTAAAGCCAGTTTAATCATTTCTATGACCACAAGTCTAGCAATCATATACTTTAAATGACTTTGTTCAGCTAACAGGTTAGTTTAGCTAGTGCATTTGTTGTGGGTAGAATATACTGGCATTTGTTTCTCAGCAATCATAAATAATAAAACCTTATCCATTTGTATGTTTTCCTTTATTTATTTGTAATCTTCTCCTTTAAAGCAAGTAGTAAGGTCTTCTTCCAGTGGTGTAACTAGAGGTTATTGGGCCCCACAACAAATGCAATATTTGGCCACAAAACATTGCTAAGTTTACCATTTCTAACAAGATATATTGAAATTGCTTATTAATTAGGGCCTTACATTGCTGGGCCCCTCTGCAACCACAAGGTTTGCTTCCTCTGTAGTTATGCCCTTGTCTCCTCCACAGACTACAGTTAAAAATAAGTGAAAGTTTGTTGGGCATTACAGCTCACAGCATGGGTGTTATATGACACTTTGCATTGTTATGAAGGATACTTTTGGTCATTGCTCTCTTTCTGGCTACAGTCCTACAGTAAGTTTTGCAGATCCTGAAACCTTTTGTCTTGTATTCATTGCCTGTGGTTTCTTGGGCCCCCTGCAGAGTGGGTTCTTGGGTTTGTGGGTTCTTTCTGTTTCAAATTCTCCTCTCATTGGACATCTACAATCAGGCAGCTCCTTGGTTTTCAAATTACCTCAAATCCTTCTTTGAATCTGAGGTACTGTTTTTGTTTTTTTTGATCAGTTGCCATTGGCTTTTTGATTCTTGGCCTTTCTGTTTATTCTCCTAGTGTTCCTAGCTGGCCATACATGGCATCTTTTCTGCCTATATATTTGCCCTTCTACCCTGCCTCCGTGATAAATATCTGGCTGAAAATCACCCAGGTATCTGTGAAAATCTCTTTCATGTATTGGTGTCTTAATGCAGTCCTTAATGCCTGCCTAGGTACCCATTATGGTCTGATCGTTGACCCAGTGGTTTTAAGGTCCCCATATAGGGGCTGATATCGGCAGCTTATCGGCCCATGTAGGGGCAGAAACGAGGGGCCTGGCCGACCGATATCTGGCCTGAAATTAGCCATATATCGATCGGCCAGGTTAGAAAATTTAGTCGGATCAGGGACTGCATCGGCTCGTTTATGCAGTCCACGAACCGACAGCCCCATTGCTGCTGTTAGAATTCGATCATTTGGCCCCAGGGCCAAACGATCAAATTCGCCTACATGTTACCCGATATCGCCCACCCGTAGGTGGGGATATCGGGTAAAGATCCGCTCGCTTGGAGACATCGCCAAGCGAGCGGATCTGCCCCTGTATGGGCAGCTTTAGTGTGTATGGCCAGCTTTACTCAGGGCTCTTTCCAAATCTCTCAAGGGAATTCTTTTTGGTTGACCCATCTCTATCTTAAATCAAAGGGGAAGGCAGCGTAAATGAACTTTCTCTAAACAATATTGTGTTTGGTCTTTATTTTTAGTGAGTCTGTTCCTTAAAAATAATAGTAAAAATAGTAGCTGGTTTTCTTTGCTGCCTCTGACTTAAAATGTTCTTTGGTAACTTTAAATCTATAACTTCAGCATCAGACTAGTCCCTGGATGAACTTGTACTAAGAGCTACTGTATAGCCCAGTGTTTTTCAACCTTTTTTGGGCAAAGGCACACTTGTTTCATGAAAAAAATCACGAGGCACACCACCATTAGAAAATGTTAAAAAATTTAACTCTGTGCCCAGCAGCAGTGCCCCCCTAGTACATTGGTGCCCAGCAGCAGTGCCCCCCTAGTACATTGGTGCCAAGAGCAGTGCCCCCCTAGTACACTGGTGCCCAGCAGCAGTGCCCCCCTAGTACATTGGTGCCAAGAGCAGTGCCCCCCTAGTACATTGGTGCCCAGCAGCAGTGCCACCCTAGTACATTGGTGCCAAGAGCCAGCCCCCCTAGTACATTGGTGCCCAGCAGCAGTGCCCCCATAAGTCAGTGTGCCCCGTGGCCCCTCCTAATACATTGGTGCCCAGCAGCATTTTACTTCTGCTCTTCGGCGGCTTCAGCAGCATCTTCCCCTCACGCGCGCCGCCTCTGCACTTCTGCCTACACGCGACCGCACACAGGCCCTTTTATAACGTTGCGCCCCGTGCTTACTGACGTCACCCATACACACGGGGCGCAACCAATGACAGGGCCCGGATTTTATTAAAGGGGGCCCGAGCTACTAAGAAAAACTGTAGCATCGCCGGGCCCCCTTTGAAAGTAAAAATTGCGGCCCTGCCTACGGCACACCAGGCAACATCTCAGCGGAACAGCGGTTGAAAAACGCTGGTATAGCCCATAACCCTGTATTCCCTCACTTCCTAAAAAGCCATCTAACCCCTTCTTGAAGCTATATAATGTATCAGCCAGTACAACTGGTTCAGGGAGAGAACTCCACAACTTCACAGCTCACAGTAAAAAATACTTTGCGAATATTCAGACAGAACCTTCTTTCTTCTAATCAGAATGGGTTCCCTAGTGTCTGCTGGAAGGACCTACTGGTAAATAAAGCATTGGATTGATTATTATATGATCCCCTTATATATAAAACATAGTTATCATCTCATACCTTCAGCACGTCTTCTCCAGTGTAAACAATCCCAACCTGACCAGTCTTTCTTCATAACTGAGACTTTCCATACCCTTTACCAGCTTAGTTGCCCTTCTCTGTAACCTTTCTAACCCATTTAAACACTAGAGACGAAAACTGAACAGCATAATCTAGATGGGGCCTTACCAGCACTCTTTAAAGGGGAAGACTAACCCCCTCTTCCTATGAATTGATGCCCCTTTTAATACAGCTCAAACCTTGTTTGCCCTTGTTTGCTGCTGCCTGGCATTGCTTGCTACAGCCAATTTTATTATCTATATGTTTGTAGGTTCTGAATTTAAGTTTTTCGAGTTTTTCAAATTTTTTTGAGAGTTTGTAGATCCAATGATTGGTAGAATACTAATTCAGTGCATTCAAGTTTTTTTCATAGATTAATTCAATTGAGGTTTTTGTATTCAAACTTTTCTTAATAATTCAGCAAGTTTAGTAATATTTCGAGTTTATTTGAATTTAAAAAAAAAACTCTAAAAGTTTTGCAAATGTTTTTTTGCAGATTTTTTTATGTAACTTAGAGAAACTTTAAAATTAAATAAATAAAGAGAGCTGAAGGTCAGAATATACAGGGTATAAGGGGAGTGTTTCTGAGACGTGAGATGAGATAGTGTAAACGCCAGTAGTCTGAATTTCATTTGAGAGGAAATTGGGAACCAGCAGAGGGATTTGCTTGGGAAGCAGCAGATATTGAACTATTAGGTGAATAAGTCATATGAGTCATGAGTCAGATCTGTTGTTGGCATGAGTATGAGCTGGAACAGATCAAAAAAACATTATAATTAAGGCAAGTGACTATCATGTTTGCTCTGGCAAAACCAGGCACTATATCCTTAACCCATATTATTGCTAAGGCTGATTCCGCTGTGAAGCAGATATTAAGTTACTCTTGCATGCCTTCATCCTACTCATTGTAAACCAATTGTCTGTTTCTGGGCTTTCCTATAAGCAAAACGATACAAAAAGTTACATAATTCTAAATAACTTTTTTTTAAAAAACAAACCCTTCCCAAGGAATTCCAGCCTAGATACAGACATCTACTGAAAGCAGCAAAAAAATTGTAGGTTCCTACAAAGCATGGACAGTTTTTGGGAATGTCTATCCTTGAAATTCCATTGTAACCTGCTTTCAGGTTAGTAGGAAGTAGCTTCAGATAAACACAAATCTGGTCTTCTGAGGGCCCATGTACGTGAACAAAGTACAATTTTGAGTGCAATTGCCATGTTTTTTCCCCACACTACTGCAGTAGCAGTGCAGGGACAATGCATTTGGTGCAATTGTGTTCTCCTACCACTGTTGCATCCAACTGCATGTGCATTTAGTTGCAAATCAGATGCAACTACACAAAAGACTATCTGGCATCACTTCTGGTGTTCGGTATGTGAGTGATTTTTTGGTGCAAGTGTGCTGCATCTATTGAATAAACACAGCAGCGCTTGATTTAGAACAGAAAGTAGGAAGGAATGAGCTGCACCAATCCAACTATATGGAAATGCATGAAGTGCATTTTGACACAAGAAGCTTTAATTAAAGTATTTTTACATACATCTATTCTGCTCATACAAAAGGGGTCATTAATGACAAGTGTAGTGTGCAAAGTACAATTTTCTGGGCATAAGTTGCCATGCTATTTCCCCAATGCAATGTTTCATAATTCCAGTGTAATTCCAGCAACGTGGCAATGAAACTGATGCAACTGCAGCCTTTGCTTCAAAACACACATAACACCATAGCAGTGAAAAGGTTTGGTGTCAGGATATTATCATTTCTGGTGCTCTTGTCAGAATGATATCCAAACCCAATGGGTGTCATTCTGACACGAGGTAGGACTCAAGCACATTTAAGTACCTTTAAAGGAGAACTACATTTGCCTAGACCCCCTCACCTCTCCCTTATCGCATAGTTTGTAAGTTTAACCTCTATCCCTATCGCTAACCCCTAACTAAAACAGCAGAGTAGAGCAGCAGCGTACCTGGCCGACATCTTCTTAGCAACTGAAGACTCATCAGGTCTCACCGCCGACACAGAACCTGCTTGCGCATGCGCAGTTTAAGCTGATTTCCTGCTGCCTCCAACTGCACATGTGCAAGCAGGTTGGTATCGGCAGAGAGACCCAAAGAGTCTTCAGCTGGTAAGAAAATATCGGCCAGGTACGCTGCTGTGCTACTCTGGAGCTAGGAGTTTGTGATAGGGACAGCGTTTAAACTTAGAACTATGCGATAAGAGAGAGTTTGGGGAGGGTCAAGGCAGTGACAGTTAAGAGTGCTTTTTGCACCAGGGGGTATAGTACTCCTTTAATAAATGGCATTTCATCATGCAACAACTGCAGTTGCACTTGGTAAATTAGCCCTGTTCTGTCTGCTCCCACAGTAACCATAAGTAGTGCTATCTAATGTCAAGGGAAGACTAGTATGAACATTTGCTACCCCACAACCTGCCCATTACCCATATTTTTGTGACCTGCTGCAGGACTCTATATTCAGTAGCAAGAAATTCTCGTTTTTAGTTTTTTTCCCAATGGGAAATACATTTCCATTTATCATTGGCTTTGTTACATCTGAGGAACTGTGCCTTCTGGCATGAACACTTCAATGAATAAAGGATCAGACACATTTTGGCCCTTGGAGTAAAACATTTGTAAAGTAAGTTATTTATAGAAACTTTAAGGTCTGTAGGCTTTGTTAGTCAGTGCTGCCCTTTATCATGGATTTTGTTCTAATGTTGTTATTTGTCACATTCCGTAATCATTTTATTTCCTTCAAGATCACACAATTTTGTGCTTTTCACCCTGTAAGTGAAATTGTGGTCACACAAAGTTTTTAGTGTTCTTTGCGCAAATATATGCCATTCGTTAGCATTACTTGCGCTGCTCCTTGTATTGCCTCATAGTAGCAGTATGCATCTGTTCATTTGCTGAGTCGTTCCCACATCTGCTTGTGTTGATAAACACAGCACACTTGCACACTTGCACTTTTTAGCTTGGATGGATATTTTTAAAAGATAAAATAACAAAAGCAGCTTCAGTAAAAATGTTTTTCCTATAAAAAAACAGCTCTGGCTATTTGTGGTGGAGTTTTAGTTATGGTATGTAAGGTTTGTGACTGGTTAATCACGTGATCACCTATCAGTATAACTGTGCATAAAGTGCTGCATTTATAGGCTGAGTGTTTCAGCACCATAGACAGGGGCAGGTGTGTTTGGCCTGAGAACTGCCAGGATCTTGACTGGGGACAAGGGATGTTCCTAAACAAGGGATGTCCCACAACTGAATCCCAACTGTCAGTTTTGTCAAATGGGGATGATTGTACACATGGTTGACAATACAAGATATACATACAAAAATAAAGATATACATACAATGAAAGGGATCATTCACATTCAAATTAACTTTTAGCATGATAAAACTAACAACTTGTTATTGATCTGTTTTTAACATGGTTTTTTTAACCTATATAAGGGCTTTTTCCCTTTTTGGATCACCGTTCCTAAAGGCTAAATACATTTCAACATTAAATCAACCTAATAGTATTATTTTGCCATCAGTATGGATTCTTGTTCCCATTAAGTGCAAGGAACTGGATTATTATTACAGAGAAAAAGGAAATAATTTTTAGATAAATTAAATCTTTTGCTTACAATCTATGTTGCTTAGAATCTATGGAAGATGGCCTTCCTGTAAACTGAATCTTTCTGGATATGGAATTTTGGTATAAGGGATTCTATAACTTAACTAAAAGTTCATTTAAAGTTGACCTTTTCTCTTTAAGGTAGACTGAGTTCCTATTTCACACCCCTTTATTAACTGCTGCTTTTGGCACTTGCCCTTGACTATAAGGGTATTAAATGGTACAAAAAAGAAACATATAGTCATGATAATAAATAAGATCTAAAAATTGATGTTACCCTAGCCAGTGTGATAGGATTTAAATCACGAAATCTAGTATGAATAATGGGGGGAGGGGGGGGGTGGAATCAGAAAATGTCAGTTAACAATGAGAATAATACGAGGGGCATTTGAGTCTGGTAGAAATGTTTCAATGAAGTGTCCATACATGTACAGATGGTCAGGCAGCAGTGTGGACTGGCCCAGCAGGTAACCAGGGAAACTCCTGGTGGTCACAGGTGTCTGTTTGCCCAACCATTTGCTTTATATGTACATAGATATATATGACATTCCCCATTGCTATATAAGCGAGTGGAGAAATAGAAGGAAGGATAGATGATGTATGTAAGGAACAGCGACTAAGAGAATAAAGAAAGCGAGTTAAAAAAGAAGGAAAAATGAATTGGAGAAGTAGGCCTGCGGTCTAAGCTTTCCTGGAGGGCCCCTGGCACCCAAGTATGACACTTTTGGGCAGTAAGTTTGAAAATGGCCGCACTGTTACAGAAGTTCTACAAAGATGCAGCCATCACATGTAGCTTGTATAAGGGCAGATCATTTCAGTACATAAGGATAAATAAGGATACATAAACTCTGCTCATGTAGGTGTAATGAGAATGTCTGCTTTCATTGCACCTTTTGCATGCTGCCCAGGCTGGAACATCTGCCTTTTATCTCATGGCCGTGTGTTCTCGAGCACTAGAATATTCTTCCAGACGCCCTTCATAAGAACTTAGCACCTTGTTATTATAAGGTGAGATACAGATGGGCAAGGTGTTGGCATCTGCCTTTCGGCCTCGCACGTCCTGGCAGAAGGATGTTACAAGGTGAGGAGCTACTGTGCTTCCAGGCAGAGATACAAACAAGCAGGCAGAAAGTATTACAAGGGGCAGAATGTTTTCATGCAATACCATTTTCTCTATTACTCCCTGCTACTGACATTCACAATGGGCACATCAAATCACCACTTGTGGGCATTGTACTGTAATGTGTCTGTGTGTTTTTTTTTAACCAAAATTCCATATCTTTTATTGATCTGTTTGCTTTTACAACTGTTGTAAAGGATTCTCTGCAACTTTTGTACTGTGAGCACATTTCTTTCTTACTGCGAATTAAACTAACATGGCCCAATGTTGCACCCAATGTTACACACATGGCCAATGTTATTTAAATCAGCAAAACCAATGTTTTGCATTTTGCAGCAAAAATACTTTCCCTGCTAGCCGCTTCTTTGTTTCCTAAAAGCTATGTCAAACAGATGTTTGGCCATCCCTTGTCCCTTTGGCGTAGTTCTGCTTTAGTGACCTTTGTGCAACATTGTTTTGCATAGAATGCAATGTTGCCTACTCAGTATGTTCAGCAAATTCATCTCCATAATAAGATATTTTGGATCTTTGTTTTTATCTGTCATTCTGTGCTACATTTAAGTACCACCCAAGAGCAGGTGGTAGAAACCTGTAATATGCAGGTGGCAAGTTTATGGTATCTGTTGAGTAGGAGTAGAGCTCTTTAGGTAATTGGTAGGGGTGTATAATAAGATTGTACTGTCCCAAGCCAATACAGAAAATAATGTCCCTGGTCTAAGTGAAATATGCAGTTCATATTGCATTGGTACATTGCTATAGTAAAAGTAAAAAAATAGATTTCCATGCAGGAGATTTATCAGGATAAATAAGAAAAGCAAGATGAGGTATCAGGAAAATAAAAACAAAGCACTGATGATGTGAGCTGGACTGTAAAGGTGTTGCTGTCATACATAAACAATGCAGCCAGTACAAGCCCTCACCTGACCATCTGGCAGGGCATACACTGCAAAAGTCCCAGTCGGCTGGTTTCCAGGGCAACCATTCGTTACTGTCTAGGGATGGGGGGGGGGTCACCTGTAGGGGACCTTTCTTGGAATGGGCCAAGGGTTTAATTCCGGGCTCGGCCCGAGGGACAGCCACAGAGAGGGAGAATACTAAATATCATTCTTTGCATATTAAACTGCAGAGTAGCTCCAATATATTGTAATTGGCAATCTACTGTGTTTTACTGGGAAATGGCACCATACTGGCTTATGTCAGAAGATTGACCACAGATTTGTTTGTTTAAAGAGTGAACTTTCTTATTGCAAAGACATTCTCTCTGCCACAAGGAAAAATACAGCAACCTCAGATTATCATGTGAATTACAAAATTAAATAAATCACCATCAGTGGCATATAGAGTGAGATGTAACCATGTCCATGTTTTCCCAGAATTCTATTAAGCATAAAGCACCATAATATAGAAGGACTCATTTACAATGGCTAAGTTCAGTTGTGTTGGCACAAGTTTCCCTAAGTCATTTGTGTGAACAAATTCAATTTATTAAAAGTACATGCAACAAATACACTCCTTGCACTTCCACCCCGCGCCTCCTCTCTTGTGTATCATGCACAGTGAGCCTATTGATGCAGGGGAACCATGGAACTACCGCCGCCTCTGAAGGTTGCATTAGCTCTAGGGATCCCATCAGCCTGCATCCATAGAGGCAGTGCACTTGCACTTAAACGACAGTATCTGAGGCAAACATACTTTTGATACCAAGTAGCGGAAGTGACATAATTTCACTTATTAGTGAAGGGAGCCACAGGCCTGCAGCTATTTGCGTGCACCTAGACGTAGTGGGCAAAGTGCAAAATAATATCCATGTTTTCTGGATAAGAGATCTTTCCGTAATTTGGATCATACACCATAGCCATACACCTTTAGGGTATCAGCAGTTGAAATCTGCCTGTGTATGGCCACCTTAAGTCTGCTAAAACATTTAAACATGAAATAAACCCAATAGAATTGTTTTGCCTCCATTGGAGAATTGTTTTTGAATTCATACAGCTTAGTTCCCATCAAGTACAATGCAGTGTTTTATTATTACAGAGAAAAAGGAAATCATTTTTAAAAATTATAATCACTATTTGCTTAAAAAGGACTCTATGGGAGATGGCCTTCCCATAATTTGGCGCTTTCTTGATCATGGGTTTCCTATTTAGCTTTGTATTTGCAGTCAAAATAATAAATGCAAAATACTTGATTGGTGGCAGAGGGGAAGGGAAGCTGCCTTCAAGTGAAATAGCTTCAAATGATCTAAGGCTACTGCCACACAGTGCTGTTTCTGAGCTTCTGTATAAGTAGAGACACTATGTCAGCCTGAGTGCAGGCACAGTGCAGATTTCACTCCGAAAATGCATACTCATGCATTTCTTTGCTGAAATTCGCCCGGTGCAGTTCGTTCGCGCATGCGGGGGGGGGGACAATGGGGGGCGGTCTCGGGGCGCTAAGATTTGAAATCCGGCGCTGCAGGCAGAAGCAGTCGATATTGAGCTTGTGACCAATGGATCCCAGCCACCCAGAATTGCCACATTATTCAAAAATTTTGAAGCAATGACATAATAGATGGCAGTTGTTCATTTAGATATATTCTTTTCAGTGTAATGCAAGGAAATTATGTTTTCCACAACAGTTTAACTAGGCACATGTCTCTGCATCCTACCTGTAGTTCAGGCCCTGGTTGTGGCACCCCTGTTCTAGTGTCTTTTGTGTTTTATTTGGCTATGACTTTTGCCATACATTAATAACTGTATAAGTAACATTGTTCACGAGACAATGCCCTCAGGCAACATTTTATGTATGTATTTGTGTTACAGTGATGATTTTTTCTCAATAGGAGCAGATTTATTAAAAGGATGATCTTATCAAACAAATTAGTCTTTGTAGCTAAGTCTTGTGTGTCTCCATCAGAATAGAGACATTGCTAGTGCAGTTGCTGCAAGTCAATACTTTAAGTTGGCAAGAATAGTCCTTCTTCTATAACAATAATTAGCACGGTATCCCTTTAGGCCACCCACTATCAGTTCCCTTTTCAGTCATTCCTTGACAGGTACATACTGATATTGTCTATTCAGAACCAAGATAGCTCCAAAACTGTATTTATGTTTTTAGCTCTGATTTGATCAGATATCCATTGTACATTTAGTGAATAACACCCAGCACTCACTGTTGGCCAATATGATAGACAGTGCCTCTCCTTGTAGGGCAGATTTGTTTGTGCTTGATTATTTCAGTTTCATGGGTAAAGTTGTTTTTAGCACCCATGTACCCTTCTAATGTTATCAATAAAACTTCAAACTGAGCTACCTTGCTAAGAATATTCTTCGCTTAGATCAAAACAACAAGAACAAGATCTGCTGAGCAAAATCCTTTCAAAGTGAATATAATGGATTTACACATGACAGGACAACTATTCTAAATGCAGACACATCCATGAACTTTTACTGGTCCATAAAGAGCATTTTATTCAGTGTATTGGAATAACATTGTGTTTATATAAAAATGTGTAAAAGTAAAAGTTTAGCAAAATGAAAAAATAAAACCATTTTTTTGTTATTTTTTACTTATATGTTTTTGAGATAAAATGACTTTGTTGGGAGCTATGTAAGGATACCCTAGCACTGCCCTGGCATCAGGGTACCTTCTTTATTACTCCACAGTTGGAGGTGATTTTAGAGGCCTTCAGTATAGGAAATAGACCTCTGAACTGCAGCAATCTTTCATGTAAAATAAAAAGTTGATTTAAAGCCAATATAACAAATAGTATGTGCGTAAAGCACTATTTTTTAATTTTTAATTATTTACTATCCCTTTAAATAGAAACCTCCTAAATAAACGTCTTACTTAATCTACTTGTTTATATCTAACTTGGTATGCCCTATTACATTCACTGTAAAACTGGTGGTTAATGTTATTGGTTAAATTATTAACCTTTCGTAATGGGCTCTGTATAAGTAGTTTCAGTCTGCCTCTCCGTGTCAAGGTCAGTGTTCAATTAATCCACGTGATCATGCCAGACCCAATGGTTGGATACAGTACAATTTGGTCATATGTGTGAATTACACTGATTTGCTTTCTCATCAGATGAGTGTATATGATTAGATGTGTCAATGCCCTGTGCATGCAACACTGGGCAAATTAGCTGTATTCCAGTGAGATTAAAGGATGGTCTGCCAAAACTGCTTCCAGGCAGGCTGATATATGCTGCAATTGCTCAGCCATATCATTCCATGCACAGGTTACCTTTGGCCCATGGCACACTAGGGGGCACATTTACTAACCCACGAACGGGCCGAATGCGTCCAATTGCGTTTTTTTCGTAATGATCGCTATTTTGCGATTTTTGCGGAAATTATCACGACTTTTTCGTTACCAATACGATTTTTGCGAAAAAACGCGAGTTTTTCGTAGCCATTCCGAAAGTTGCGCAAAATCTGGCGATTTTTTCGTAGCGTTAAAACTTGCGCGAAAAGTCGCGATTTTTTCGTAGAGTTAAAACTTGCGCGAAACATCGCGCCTTTTAAGTTTTAACGCTACGAAAAAGGCGTGACTTTTCGCGCAAGTTTTAACGCTACGAAAAAATCGCCAGATTTTGCGCAACTTTCGGAATGGCTATGAAAAACTCGTGTTTTTTCGCGCAAATCGTATTGGTATGAAAAAGTCGCCATAATTTCCGAAAAGTCATAAAGACACCGAAAAAATCGCAAAAAATACAAAAAAGTCGCAAAATGTTCGTTTTCCAATCGGAATTTTTCCAATTCGGATTCGAATTCGTGTCTTAGTAAATCAGCCCCTAGGCATTTGTTCTGCCAGCATATATCCACTAGTTAAGAATATCCTTTCACAGCTTGAGCTGCTTGGCATTTAAATGAATGAATCTCTTCCTGAAAATGAGAATTTGACCTCTTTTTTGGACTAAAATCCACCTAATATGACAATTTATGTTTTTGGCTAGCATCCCAAGCAGCAACAGCCATTTCTGTGCCAGTGTAAATATGCCAGCAGGGCAAACTCCTGTTGTGTCATGAGCATTTTAGTGTCTCAAGCAGATCAGATATGGAGTAATTCATTGCACAGGGAGGGGGAATTATCTTTGCCCCCATTTTCAGAGCAAAAGTATTGAAAAGGCTATTGTTCCCCCCCCATGCTTAGCTCTGCAGGTATACCATGATCTCAAGCAACCACATAGGTCTTTTTGGGGTTAGAAAACTGTAGAAACAGTTGTTTTGGAGTGACTACTTATGGATTTGCTTTAAGGCCACTATCAAGGAATACATCTATAGTAAGCTGCTATTACTTACTTTTATTAGCAATAAAAGACATTGTAATGTAAAGCAAATATGTATAAAGCGCTTATAAACACTGCAGAAAATAAAACAGATATTTGTTTGTAATTATGTACTTGGCTCAGCTTAACTTGGGCCTCATTATAACTGTAAATCTACAGTATGTATTCCTTTTACTTGTCATTTCAGCTGCATCTTTACTGTGTGACTCTGGTCAAATCTTTCATTTTTATTATACTTTTTATGCATATAAGGCTTTGGATTTTCAGCAGCCATCGCCTGTAATATATGTCGCATGCTCAGGTTGAGCAAGAATCATAATTATTGTACCCAATCATTCACCGTATGCAACTGTATCTCTCTGCCTCTCTGCAACTAGAGGCGAATCACATGGGGCCGGGACAAGCCAATGTACACGCCCCCAGTATATTTTGTTATTGCCTATTAGAGATTCACAACCACACGTCTTTTAGCTTTATAAATAAACGCCACAAATAATCACAAATGGGAGCCACCTATTGAAAAAAAAAATAGGAAGATTTAGACCATGAATTAATGAGCCTCATATACTCTTTTTTCCAAGGGAGGTCACTGTCATAGAATAATAACTAGGGGCATAAATATCTGAAATATGTAAGGCAGAACTTTAAGGAGCAGTAAATAAAAATACTGTGGTTTTTATATTGTGCCTTATTACTTGGCCATTACCAAATGATTAGAGCTAGGACACACTATCGCATCTACGTCTGTAGATTAATGATTCCGGAGCGTTCCCTGTGGTTTGCAGATGACAGGAAGATTTAAATAAAGAGAGAAGCAGGAAATCTAGAGCAATGAGACTTAAAGGAAATCTGTTATATAATAACTTTATTTAATGCAACTCAATTAAATCCTGAAAGACATAGTATAGTGCAGCTATTCAAACTGAACAAGGTATATCCTACAATGGGAGCCTAGAATGGCTTGCCCCTTGACTGTCTTTGATGCATGGGGTTGCAAGACAGTAATTCATTCTCTGAAATGAGCTACATTTTCTGGGGTTTTTTGAGACTGCTGGAAGCTGTAGGACAGATAGATGGAGACTGGGAGACATAAGCTGGCCATACACTGAAAGAGGATGCCTGGACAATTTTTGGCAGATATTGCGCAGATACACCCGTTGTAGGGCCCGATACACAGGCTGATAAGCTACCGATGCAGTCCATTTGCAGCTTTTATTGGCCTGTGTAAGGCTACCTTTACATAACGGTTATTTAAAATATAAATACCAGTATATGTAAATGTTTGTGTATTTGTGGATACAGGAATCAGTCCCCAGTGTCAGAATTATAGCAGTTAATATGACTAAACACTTTTTGTCCTTTTGTTTGTGTATTCGCTAATATACTTTATGTTCAAAGCACCCTTCTCCTTTTTCTAGGGGTTCTCTTTACCTCCAATATCTGTCAGTATGTATGTGTGTTTGCTCTATGCCCCCTCCTGCTGTGCAACACTGCTAAATATGTCAACACTCCATGATAATTACTTGTAAAGGACAAATGGACAAGACTTTTTTACCCTGGTCTTGTCCATTTGTCCAACACCCTGTGATTCCCCATCCCTACTGTATTCCACCATTACCCATTCTGTGCTTACCTGCTCTCGTTCCTAGGCCTGTCCTGATCAAATCCTGCATGTATTGTCCCCTTGCTCCCCATTCCTCCTGGCATCTTGTCTCACCTCGGCTCCACAAATCACCATAAAAACTGCCCAACCCTAACAGGGGCACAAAGCATGAAAAACAGGCAGTCTGCATTGGGCAATTTTGTGACATTTTTGTAACTCTAAAAAGAGCGTGCAATTCTGTGTGTATATTATGGTATATGGATACAATTGCTTTTTGCTAAACTACTGCTTATACCTATGTTGCATTTGAGTCTAACTGTAGATGCCACAGATCCTTATGTCATTGCTTCACATGCCATCATCTACATCTACAGTAAATTGCCATCTTCCCACTAATCCCCACATAAAAATTGACTTTGCCTTACTTAAGTCACCCTTATAGCCCATCATCCTAGGGATTCTTACCTACTTAGCCACCCAATTATGTATATTTCATGCTGATAAACTTCAGCAAAGCTGCTATTTGGATGTTTAATTAATATGTAATAAAGTTCCAGTTTTATGTACTTTATCTAATCTCCCTCCTGAATCAAGCAACACATACACCATTCTATTGTGTAGGAATGTCATCCATGTAATAAAGGAGAATATAAATAAACGCAGAAGCATTGGGTAGGAGTAGTGGTGTTTATTTTAGCTGACCTTTCAAGGAAATAACAGTTAGCATGTTATCTGCATCAGGGGAATAAGGCAGTGTGTTTTTTCAGCCTAAACCTCACATCTACATTGTCTCCCCTGTAATGACTGGCCTATTGCTGCTTGTCAGCCTGTAATGTTTGCTTGGACATAGGCATGTAAAAAGCCAGATCCAGACCAGAACTGGGGGCACTTATGGCTCTAGGGGCAAACACTCATAGGCTATTCATAGGCGTATGGCTACTGTGACTCTGATTATCCTTTTATGTAGGGTGCATTATCTTTTCTGTTTTACTCAGCTTCCACCTACCGTGGGCCATTCTGTCCAACATCAATTCTCTTTTCTCTATCTTTTTGTTTTAATGCCCTTAATTACCACTAATGCCATTACCTTGCCATGTGCTGGTGCCACCAGAGCTTTTACTTGATCTCCACCATTACTAATCTGTAACAAAACCTGCACTGCACCATTTGCCCATTAAAAAAAGAAGTCTGGGTTTGATGACCTCTATAAAGGCACGTAGCTTTAAGTCACAACTGTAAAATAATGTTGTTATACATAGTGATACATAGCAGCTAAATTTAAATTGCATGAAATTGAATGTTTATGTAATTGAATGTTAATATTATTCCATTGCATTCCCATTTATAGGTACGGGCCAGCGCAATTGCTCAAGATGCAGATCAGAACTATGACTATGCCAGCAACAGCGTCATCCTGCACCTAGACGTTGGGGACGAGGTTTATGTTAAACTGGATGGGGGCAAAGTTCATGGTGGCAACACTAACAAATACAGTACCTTCTCTGGTTTCATCATCTATCCTGACTGAAATGGCAGATGAACTTAAGTGCTCCATAATCCCTACCCTGCCAGAGACTTGCAGAGCATTGCTCCAGTAAACACACGTCCTTGATCCATTTCCCCTTACCTCACGGGACACTACAGGACATATTTCTCACTATCCCCATCCGTGTTAGGAATAGCCAGCATGCTCACCAATGCTGGCAGTTCCTCTGGCACACCGGAGATTTAATGGACTCTCATTACAGTGTGATCTAATGCAGGACCTTTCAGAATAAAGGAATAAAGTCAGGTCTCCCCTGATGCACAGAAGCTTCTCATGTTCATTGTTTATTAGCTATTTCATTTGGAAGATGATGGATACTCAATGTGACAATGGGGATTTGGGAGAGCATTGTAGTGTGAGGAACTATGAGGAGAAAAGTTACATATGAAAAATGTGATCTGTATGTTTGCATGTGTGTAACTCATTGTGTGTGTGTGTATGTTTGCGTGTGTGAGATTGTTAGCACATGGTGACAGAAACCACAGGCAAAGTACTAAGCAACCTGTAGAAATCACACTAAATTCTGGACATTCCCCCCTGCACAATACTTGTATGTTGGATTCTGTGTCTGCACCCCAGAACACAACGAAACATGAACTGAAGATTGGGACTGTGGAACTTATTCCAAAATGCTGATGACAAGGATCACACTGTATTGCATAGCTACTGCAGAATACTAGTGACATCTTACCAAATGATGAATCCCACACTCGCTTGGTATGACATGGCCTTGGTTTTTTGTGGACACGTCACGCACTCCTTCATATTTTATACTTGTAAAAACCGCAACAGTGCTGCTATTAAAAACCCAACCACACCTTGAAACTCGGAATAAGCAGGGTAGCCACATTAAACCCAACCATGTATTGGCTTGTTTTCCAGAGGCGGTCAGCTTGTCTCCTGCAATGGACCCTGTGCTACATTCATAGTCGTTTTATTGTTCCAAACTATTTGAAGTCCAGTGCTCTTTATTATATGACTATCCACTAGCCAATATAGATTATCTGCTTCAAGATATAGCATACTGAAAACCAAAGCAAAAAGTTAAGCAGCCTTGTTATAATAGCTGGCCATACCAATATCAGTTTCCATACAGAAAACCTTGTATCTGCTCTCATGACTTCAGCAGTATGTACATTTTTAAAGCACAACAGGAAAAAAAACAATATGTTCTGGTTTTAAGCTTTGCACCGCAGGGTATTCCACAAATAAACAGCTTGTGGGTCTGCTTATATGTTGGTGTGTATGGTAGCAGGAAGCTGTGCATCACTTCCTCTAATTGCCAAGAGGAAGAAGGTGCCTGTGGCACCAATGCCATCCTAATGTAATAGCCCTAACCATAGTGACCCAGGTATGTGCATGCTGCTGAGTTGAGCCTTCACCTCTACGTCCCATGTCTCTTTGTTGTGCAGTGTGAACTATTGGAGTGTTTTGTACAACTAATAATAAAACATGCGTTACCAGAAATCAATGCTGAGTCCATGTGTCTGAGCTTCACAATCATTAGAACGTAACAACAGGCATTACAAGCATTATAGTTGTAGTTACTAGACATGGAGTAAACGTTGCAACTATTATTATTACTTTACCCTCAGGTCCAGACTGGCAAGCTGTGGGTTCTGGCAAATGCCAGAGAAGCTGCTGTAAGGTGCCACAGACAGTCACTATTTATTGGGCTGAGGGTTGCTGTTTGGGCCTCTGTGTACTTGGAATGCCAGAGCCTATTTAACATCCCAGTCCAGACTTGTTTACCATTATACACTTTGGTGTATAGATTGTTTAACTTCAAATTCAGTCTTAAATTTATAAAAGCATTACCGTGAACAGTAGAGAAGGACCAATCAATGCTACAAACCCAACCAGTCTGTACAGATTGCTTGAAGTAATGATTTGTGTCCAGATGAAACATAAGGAAACGGGACCAGTATTGACTGTGTGGTTCACAGGCATAGCAAAAGATTATCCACAATAGTACCTCACAGTAATTAAATAATAATGTATAACCCTGGGCTAAACAAAGTCCTTGTACTATGCTTACATGGTGTTCTTTACCAGATATGTGTATACTGTAGTATTGGTACATTTTTAAAAATATTTAAAAGGAACCAGTGGATAAAACTACAGATCTTTTGGTGGTAAATTGTCTCATCAAATATATACATTGTCCCTCTAGTAATGTATCTTGTTATACAGTATTCAAACCATGTCTGTCATGTTCTGTAGCTGTCAGCAGTACAATTAAGCCTATAATCCACCTTTGGGTTTTGGTGAACTAAATGCATTATTTTGCATTCTGTGTCATTGAGCTTTAGATCCTGATCCCCTTGGGTGCAGACCTGTTAAACAGAGATGCAATGTAACTACACATAAAGCCCACAAGCTATATCCCTGCAGAATGCAAGGACGAGTTCCAACAGTGACCCATATGCTGTACCACAATTAGTGTAACTAGAGTGGGTCATCTGTCTTTATATTATTTATATATTATTTATACAAACACTGGGCAGATTTGCACCTGGGCAGTAACCCATAGCAACCATCAGTTATTTTTAACAGGTATATAACAGGTATAACAATGAAAGCAGACTTCTGATTGGTTGCTATGGTTGCTATGGGTTACTGCCCAGGTGCAAATTTGCCTAGTGTTTATAAATGACCCCCAGCAGTGGTGCAATGGTAAAAAAAAATGTTTACTTCAAAAACATTACAACATAAATTATTTTTATGTTTATATAAAAAGCTGCTATGTAGCCATGGGGTCATCCATTTAATATAGACACTTGCACCTAAAGAACTGGGCACAGGCATCATTTGCACAGCGTGCACCAGAACTGGTGCATGCAAACACATTTCATTTTTGGCGCAACTTCAGTCAGATGCAGTGCAATTGCTTTTGATTCAACACCAACATTGCCCCTGCAATGACGCATGAATTATGGGGGAAAATGGTGCATTGTGGAAAATAAGCATGACGATTACAACTGAAATTGCACTGTGCAAAATAGGTTATTTGTAAGCGCAGGATGAACAGATACAAAACTTGAACTTTTTGCCAGACCAGAAAGGAAGATGATTTCTGAGGGCCCTTTACATCTGATTACATCAGAGAGTCTGAGTTAAAGGATACGTTTAATATAAATGTATTTACCCTTGTATCCATAATTAGTTCAAGACTACGTATTCCCGTGGCTGTCACTTTATGGAACTAGCAGTCGTTGGTGTGCATAGAGACCATCAGACAATCTGAGACCAAAGACCTACTTATATATTTACCTTCCCTCGGATCACAACACCTGCATTCTCCTTTTCTCCGACCCTCCATCCTCTCCAATCCCTCCTTGTGTTCTTTTCTTCTCTTTTTATATATAAATATAGGTCACATGAGCAGCGCCAAAAAGACTGTAGGACATACACATGGGTAAATCTGAAAGTCAAGACAGCAAGGTTAGGTAGGATTCACAAAAGAATATAAATGTCTCGACTCCAGGCAATAGAACATACACAAGCCCAAAGGTCAGCAAAAAGGGCAGATTTAGAACATCACACACAAGGCATTTTTAAATGTGCAGGCTTAAATATTTTTTAAATTGCATTCCCTTGCATTTATTGACATTGAATCTCATTCGTCTATATCCTACTGCAAGGATGACACATTTTTGATGGATTCAGTTGTTCTGCATAATTCTGTGACATCGGCAAATGCAGATAGATTACTTTTAGTGCTACCTTTTATCAACAGATTAAGAAAAAAGGGGGATACAATTCACAAGCACACCACTTAGTCCAGTTAGAGAATGCACCATTGTCAAATACTCTCTATATTCAATGCTTCAACCAGTGGTTTGTCCATGTACAAACATTTATGGCACAATATATTAAGATATAAGTAGACCACAAGTCCAGCAACACTGTTGTATAAAGTCTTTCTTACTACATAATAAAAAGAATTACATGTTTTCACTTTCCCACTTACAGACCCATAAACACCATGTTGAAACCTTAAGCTATTAACATAGAAGATAAAATTGAGAAAACTATAAATAATGACCTGGCTAAAATCAAACTAAGCTCTTTTACTACATGTGGGTGTATTCCATCAGGCCCTGGAACCTTTGCTTATATGTTTATGTACAATGTCCTGTGTCAGGCACTGAAAATTTGTCACTTAACATTAACTCTTCTATTGTTTATAATGAGGAAAAGATTTAAAGGGGAACACCACGCTAAATCTTTTTTCTTCTCATAATAAAAAAGAAATGCAATTCTAAACAATTTTTCATTATAAATTCAGTTGGAAACTGAAAAGGCATTAGATTTTCTATAAAATGTTATTGCTATTGAAGCTATATTTGTGTGGCCCTTCTCGAGTCTCTGCATTTTCAGTTCTGACTCTAATTAACAGACCTGTGAAGAAGCATGCAATGAAATATGGGATAGAAGACAGCTGTTACATTGTTTCAAAAGTCAGAGCCATTATTGCATAAAGAAACAAATACTGCTTTTCGTTGCACTTGCATTCATATTCAATTTAATTTGTTTTACTTAATTCAAGAGGTTTTCATTTCTGCGATTATACAAAAAAATAATAGGGGGGGATGGATTTTCTTGATCTTCAAGTGTCCTCTGTAACCAAAATATTCTCAATGAGCACTCTTAACCTACATCTTTTTACAATTTTGATTGATATTTTTGGGGGATTGTTCTTTTCAAGCAAATCAATCAATTCATCGTTTTCTAAATACTTTTAGAGATAGAGATAGTTTTAGAGATAGTTTGTCTATACATATCTCCCTATGGGAACCGGTGAGAGAAGAAGCTTTGACCACCCCTGTTTTCCAGTTGATGGCAACAGTGATCAAAACACCCATTGTGCCATAGCCCTAAGGAATACATTGAATAGAACTGAAAACTGTAAAAACCTAATATTTTTAAGGGCAAAATACAATACAAGTATGTCACCAGATATGGCAACAAAGTACCCACAAAAAGGAGCTCCTTTTTTGGGTATTCAGTCACCATATCTGTTAACATATATGTGTTTTTTCGGTATATTAACCCTATCGGATGTTCCCCACATATTTGTGGATTCAAGGTTGTACTCTCTGCAATATAAGTGCGCTGGTCACCACCTGAAAGTCTTCTCTAACCTTTAAAATTGTGATGAATTCTGTTTTTTCTGTTCATGTTACTTTTTGGTTGGGACTTTAATGTGGCAAGAAATTATCAGGTAGCAAACTGAATAATTTCTATGTTTGTGTTGGCCGTAACCTTACTGCCAGTGGTACAATCCGTTTATAATCAAGACTTCCCCCCAAACATGCAGCCTTTTTCTGTTTGTAGCAGGAGCCTCTTCCTCTGTAACACATCTCTAGAATTAACTAAACAGCTGTCTTACAAGCTATAAAAAATGTACCTATATCACACCTTCTGGGTCTCCTCTTCTCCAAATGTGCAGAGCCAGCTTTACTAAGGCGCCGCCCATCCCAAGATCCGGTAATCTACATAAAAATCAATCCAGTTCTATAAAACCCAAACCCTCTCCTCCCTTCACCAATTCCTTATTATTAATCCCTCAGTGCTTTTAAGCTTATGTAGCATGGGGAAAGGGTAATATTGCTGACAGTTCCTTGGAAGTCCTTGCCTTTAGTTTTCTGCAGTTGCAATTGATCCTGGGTTTCTTCCCATCTTACTGTGCCATTACCATCCAGTCTCTCCCAGACCTCACAATTATCTACCCACTTCTCACAATATTCCAATATTCCAATAATATTCCCTAGAACCAGGCAAACACTGTCTTGCAGGTAGAGTTCTGGTGACAGATTACCCTATCACCTGATACCACAACTTGTTTTACTATTTTAACTCCATCCCCATCCTGTATTAGAGCACCTGACCCCTGCTCTAAAAGTCAGCGTACATCAATAATGCCAGTTTAAAGATCCTCCCCTACATCTTCAATCACGATGGCAAATCTGTTCGGTGAACATGCCCTAGACCAGTGATCCCCAACCAGTGGCTCGTGAGCAACAAGTTACTCACTGACCCCTTGGCTGTTGCTCCCAGTGGCCCCAAAGCAGGTTCTCATTTTTGCATTCCTGGCTTGAAATCAAGTTTTGGTTGCATATAAACCAGGTGTACTGGCAAACAAAGCATTCTGTAGGCTACCAGTCCACATAGGGACTACCAAATAGCCAATAAAGCCCTTATTTGGTACCCCTGGGGTGTTGCTCCGCCAAATCTTTTTACATTTGATAGTGGCTCGCGTTTAAAAAAAGGTTGGGGACCACTTCCTTAGACCATCTGCCCTTCTAATTCCCCATATTTCTTTGCTGCTACTACATTTATGTATCCCTTTTTTACCTCACATTTTTTATCCCATCTTCCCCACCTTAATTCCCTACCAGTGCCTTCTCCATCTATCGTCTATTCCCTCAAGGTGTGCAGCCCCTTCCCCTCAGCGCAGGAAACTCCCTTTCTATTCCAAATGTAACCTCCTGTATTACATTCCCAGTGCTAAAATAAACAATGGAAAAATAATAATTTCTTTAACTTAAAAAGTGTGAAAATATGTTCCCCTTTTTCAATTTAAAAGATTTTAGGACAGCAGCATCAGATGACACATATATAAATGGCCAGTGTTAAGATTTCATAAGATTTTTTTTAATGAGAGAGGTATAGAAATAGATAATAAATAATATATTATATATTTTTACATAGTTAGTTGGATGGGGAAAACAAGATTCGTGGTGTTCACCTTTATAAAACCCTTGATTGCTGATGTATAGTGTGGAAGTAAATTTTCTGATAATCTGAACAAATGAGACACAGTATTCTTAACAGACTGGAAGCCTGTCTGATTACAAGCACATAGTCTATGGTTTATATACCCTTTCTTGGGGAACATGCAGAAAAATTAAACTGACAAGGATAAAAAAGGAAGATGAAGGTAAGCAAAACCCACTGCTGTAACTTTACCCTGACGCCCACTCTACTCTCCTCAACCTTATCTATTGCCTTCTAAAGCTTTAACATTCTTGAACCATTTCACACAGATGCAAAATAATGATGGGCTTCGTAAGAAGTCTTCCTCAAATGAAAGGCAACCTTAAAATGACCAATGCCACTGCGGCACTGAAAATGTCAAACTTGGTTATTGTTAAACATGTTTATAAAGAGGCAATATATTCTCTAAAAAAAAGCAAATCAGAAATCATGTCTCTTGCTAGGAAATTCCATAGGCAAGTCCTGCCTCACCTTATAAAAAAAGATAACCTTTCCAAAGGAGAAAATCTTCTTGTAAAATTCATGGTTATTGGGTTGAGAAGTCAATTAAAAATATATAGTGATGAGCAAGTTTTTTCGGCAGGCATGGATTCACAGCGAATTTCCGCATTTCGCCATTGGCGAATAGTTTCACCTCGGAAAAATTCATTACGCGGATTTTTTTTGGCGTGCTTCAAATTTGGGGTGGTTGTGTCAGAAAAAGGCTGCGGTTGCATCAAAAAAGCACGGACAACAAAAAATAGACGCGGGCGACAAAAAAAATCACACGACAAATGCCATAGACAATACTGAGAATTGCCTCTGCTAAAACACACATAGAGACAGTTATCAGTAAATGATCAGCATTGTCTTTTTTAGTAGCCACTACAAGTAGCTGCTACTAGTAGCTCTGTATGTCTTCACCCTTAGGGCTCTGGTACACGGGGAGATTAGACGCCCGCGGCAAAACTCCCTGCTCACGGGCGACTAATCTCCCCAAGTTGCCTTCCCCCTGCCATCCCACCGGCGAACATGTAAGTCGCCGGCGGGATGGCAGACGCGGCGGGGCGATTTCGGGAAATCGCCGAAAAAGACTCGCGAGGCTTTTTCGGCGATTTGCGCAAAATCGCGCGCCGCATGTGCCATCCCGCCAGCGACTTATATGTTCGCCGGTGGGATGGCAGGGGGAAGGCAACTCGGGGAGATTAGTCGCCCGCGAACAGGGAGTTTTGCCGCGGGCGACTAATCTCCCTGTGTACCAGAGCCCTTATAGAGCAGATAAACCAGAGGTCAGAGCTAGAAGCAGACAATTGCAGAAGTCCAGGGGGTTTCATCACTAACAGCAGCAACGACCCAAGGGAAGAAAGGCTGCTGAGACAACACATGACAAATGCAAAAATCCATTGTGCCAGTGTTGTGTAGGCCTCAGGCCTGGCAGAATAGGTCTGGCAGAATGATCAGGCAGTTTGAGATATTAAGAGTTTGTTTTCAACAGCCTTATTGTTACCTCATTGATTTATGGCTGAAGGAGGCTTCAAGGAGATGATTATTTCATGAGATTTGAACCTTATGATTTATTCCAAAGAAAGGTCAAAGTTCATTTTTATTTTATAATTGTTGCATAATGTTACAGACTGCCACAAAACTGGGCTATCACAGCAGAAATAATGAGAAAAAAAAGTCTTACATGTTTCATGCCTTAGAGGGCATTTATTCCTAGGCTAGAGTGATAAAGTATTTAAATCTAAAAGCACCAATCATAGACCACTTTTAAATAGCCAATCAGAGGAAACTTTACAAATTAATTAGTGTATCTCTGCAGGGCCAGAACTAGGGGTAGGCAGGAGAAGCAAATGCCTATGGTGCAATCAGAAGGGGGGGCACTGGGCATGTACCTTTTTGTCTGACCCTAGTTTCACCCAGTCTGAAGTCCTGATTCTGCATGCAAAAACGATTCCGCATGTGGGGGGGGGGGGGCAGGAGATGATGCAGAGGAGTAGGTGGATGCAAGGGTGCTAGAAATTGACTGCGTTATTCATTAAACCCAGGCCTAGGTCAGGGGCAGGTTCTGCAACTGAGATTCATGGGCAACAGTCTGCATTGGTGCCCCAACATGTTTATTTAAGCCCTGGCATTTCTTTCAAAGTGCAACAATAGAAAAATTCTTCGGCACACCACTTACATGCTTCCACAGGGTGCTTCAATTCCTCAGCTGCTCCCAAGCCATTCCATGTACTTTACAAAGGGAAGAAGCACACCACTATACTGGCCATGCCTTTTAACACATTTATTGCAGAAAGTAAGTGGCACAAGCTTTAGAGGGTGACCCACTTGTTCAGGTGCACCTGAAGAAGGAGGTCACCCCCGAAAAGCTTGTGCCACTTACTTTCTGCAATAAATGTGTTAAAAGGCATGGCCAGTATAGTGGTGTGTTTCAAATAAAGTGAACATTTTTCTTTTTATGGACTTGTGCTATGAGAGACTGCTGCACCCCAGCAATTTATCTGACATGCTGCCCATCTGCCGGTATTGGCTTAATTAAGTTTTATACCTCCAGGTAGCAAATTAGAAGAAGTACAGATTCTTATTGCTAAATGAGACCTATCTGCCCTATTTAATTACTTGCTTTATTGTAGCTGGTAGGTTCCTCTTATCGCAGCTCCCCCTTTTAAGTTTTACCTGAACTAATATGACTTTTATGTTATTTACCCAAGTCCCAAGGGCGATCCTTGTAATAGTAAATATAGCAAATCAAGACTGAAAATATAAAAAGATATGAATAATGGAAGACAAAAGAAAGCTTTCATTAGATAAACTGCAAGTTTATTGATATTTTCATCCCCCTGGAGCCTGTCATTTCTCTGTGTACCAAAACGTCAATATCTTTGTAGTTCAATTAATAAAAGTATTATTACACTTGAATTCGTCCTGTGCCATAACTGGTTCCGTTAGTAATACAGAATGTGCGCATTCAGTCTACTTTTATACCCAGCTTTTCTTTTTCTTGTTAATTACCTCAATGACCCCTGAGCACATCACCGCCCACTGCCGATAGGCTCATAGATGGAAATTGTAGAGCTAATTTGACACTAACAGTGGAATTAAATGGGTTTTCCATCCTTCTTTAATTACATTTAGTACACATTTAACTACTTTGAAGAGTGCTTATGAAGTAGCAGACGTATGAGGTTCATGACTGAGACAATAAGACTCAATGAATCACAAGCTATGAGAAATTGTGCATGACAGTTTCATGGGGTTATTTATCAAGCAGTCTATCAAGGTGTCAAAACAAGTGCAAACTCTTATACCTGCCTCACAACTGCTGTGTATTCCAGTAGTATTGCTCTAGTTCCAACTGATAAGTAAGGGCAGTGGAACATGGAGAATTTTAATCCATCAATATTTGTTGTGGCAATCAAAACACCAGCAACCCTTTAGGTATCGCTAGCCATTGACTCCGAGCACCATTGCCCATACCCTATAAAAGACTTATGGGTCAGTGCGCCATTATTGGTCTAGAAACAAAAGCTATTAATCATAGTTACTTTATGGTTTAGGCTTAAAAGTCCATCAATTTTAACCTTTCAAGAAGAGGCAGAGATGATTGGTGGTGGGTGGAAAGTCACCATTTTTTTACAGAAAGAGCAATTTTATTTACTAAGGGCTTAACAGCCTTGAATGTATGTTACTGGTAATGGCACCCAAAGGATCAGGTCCAAAGTGCTCACTCAGTGGCCCATGGTGAATAGGCCTATATACTGGGAACAAGCACATCTACCCTCTCCCTCATACAGCAGCAGACTTTAATGTAGCTTTTGTGAATCATCATACCCTTTCTGCACTGTGTGCCCTGAGTTTCTCTTAACCCCATGGAAGCAAGTTCTGCCTCCAGTTTTTTGGTAAGCCAAAAGTAAAGGAATGAAGACCTGAACTGTATATGAATTTATATAATTCACAAAAGCTTAATTTTACCAAAGGCCATGGGCTATATAGAAGGTTTCCAAGATATACTCATGAAACAGTGTCAGTAGGGCTGCTAGTGACCAACTGGGTGCTAGTGAGTGCTAGCCATTGGCGTAAGTAGCGAAGTGGACAGAAGAACAACATGGCTAATCCATGCTTTGTCCTCCAGCCAGGAATCAGTTGAATTGTTTACAAGTCAGCACTCTTTAATCATCTGTAATATTTTCACCACACGCTGCATCCTCCATAAAGCCCAGTGGATCAATACAGGACGGAGCGACAGAGATCAGAGCATTTGAGGATTAGTGCGGCTGTTCTCAGTGTAACTATCTCTCACTCCAGTATCTGCCACTAAACAAAGACATCGTCTGTGGTGTTCCCCAGGAGAGGCATGTTAATAGGACAGGATGTTCACTTTGCTGCTGGTATTCCAATGCTTAACTCCTTCTGTCAGTGCCTAAAGTGATAGATGAACCCGGAGCAATGTTTTTTTTTTTTCCTGAACCTGGCACATTTGTTTTACAGGAAAACACAGCTATTGTTTAACCATTCTCCTGCTGGGAGTTAGAGCAGTAGTTCAAACTGAGGAATGAAGTAACCTTGTCTAGAATACATAAGCTACTGTTATTATTCCATATTGATAAAGGTGTGCTGTCCTACTATATATTCATTTCTGATAAACCATAGAGGAAGCAGATCCTTTGGATGAGGTGGGGGGGGGGGGCATGAGCCTCAGTAAGCCCCTAATTAATGAGAAATTTCAATATATCTTTTGTAGAATAGGTCAGCTTTAGAGGCCCCAAACTGATTTTGCTGTGGGGTCCAGTAACATCTAGTTATGCCACTGGTTATAGCTTAAAAAACCATAAGGGCAAAGACATACAGAGCTACTTAGTAGCAGCTACTTGCTATGGCTACTAAACACTAAAAAATACCCTGACAATACTGAAAATTGCCTCAGTAAAACACACATAGAGACTATTATCACTAAATGATCAGCATTGTCTATTTTTGTAGTCATGACAAGTAGCTGCTACTAGTAGCTCTGTGTGTCTACACCCTAATGAAAACTAATCACTACTTAGCCCTTATTGCCCTAAAATGTTGCATTCTTTGTCCTAGAACAACACCCGGGAACAGCATTGACATTTTCAACAGAATGGCAGGAGGATCTAGATAGCAGTGTCTCTCCTATGAAAGATCAAGGAATTTAAAATGCTTCCTGTGCCATAACCTTTACATAATATTTATGTATATACTGTATACATGACAAGGTAAACTCTTATACATTGTCTTTTGTCTACAGTTAGCTTTGCACTAATCTAAGACTGTCCCTAATTTTATACATATTATATACAGACTAGTGGAAAGGGCATTAGCAGAAAAGTTTTTCCCAATATGCAATTTCTGACTCAAATTAGATACCTTAGATATAATATCATAATCCCATTTTATTAATTCTGCCCACAATGCTCAGCCTATGAGCATATGAGAAGTAAGGAAATAAATGCAGGTGCACAGACTAGTGATGGGTGAGAGCTTATAGGAATTGTCAGCATGTTTCAGTAGTATGACACAGTGCACACGAAGAAGTCTAAAGGAAAGTTGTCTATGTGCTCCAGTGCAGTAACGTATAGCAATGAGCCATTTGCTGGTTGTATGGGACACTGGACTGGGACAACTTTGCATCTATGTTATCAAATAAGCCTTTTATTTTGATCATTGCAAGCCTTTTAAGAAATCAGAAACCACTCACTTTTTCACTCCTTTACATTCACATTTGGCCCTGGAACCCTAAAGCCAGGGGCTCAGCTGTCACAGGCAGAATAATGAAGACTAGAAACACATAGGGGCATATTTATTAACGCTGGAGACAATTATCACTAGTGATGTTGCCCATAGCAACACATCAGATCTTTGCTTTTGTTTTCTAACTTGTTTGTGACCATTCAAATCTAATTGCTGATTGGTTGCCATGGGCAACATCACAGGTGATGTTTGTCTGCAATGTTAATAAATACTCCCCATAGACTTGGCAACATAAAAAATTGAGGGTAAGAAAGCAGTAAACAAAAAAGAGTTGTGTGGAGACCTCTAAAACGTAGAGCAAACTGTGAGTAGCATGGGTACAGAACTGGATAAAGGAGATGGATTTAGGAATAATATATTATCTGCAGAATAAAGAGGACAGAGGTACAGGTATGGGACCTGTTATCCAGAATGCTCGGGACCTGGGGTTTTCCGTATAAGGGATCTTTCTGTAATTTGGATCTCCATAACTTAAATCTTCTAAAAATCATTTAAATATTGAATAAACCCAATAGGCTTGTTTTGCCTCCAATAAAGATGAATTTTATATTAGTTAGGACCAAGTACAAGGTTCTGTTTTATAATTACAGAGAAAAAGGAAATACTTTTTAAAAATTAGAATTATTTGCTTATAATGGAGTCTATGGGAGATGGCCTTTCCGTAATTTGGAGCTTTCTGGATAATGGGTTTCCATATAAGGGATCCCATACTTGTACTAGTTAATTATCGGCACAGTTATCAAAACTCAATTTTGCTGTTTTTTCACTATACAAGAAAAACACAGATGCAAAAAAAATGTGTAAATATTTTCTGAAACCTTGAATAGTCGGGATCTATTACAGAAAAAAGGTAGAAAATTAACCAGGAAAAACTCGACCAGGGGCGGGCCCAGGCGACCAGGCACCCTAAGCAACCCGTTGGCTACCTCGCCCCCTGCACCACTACATCGCACTCCCCCCGTGTTTTAACGCGCATGCGCAGTTCGAGCGCGGGGGGGGGCGCGGCGCTGTGTGCGATGCACGATACGAAGTGGCGCGACGCAAACTGTACTAGGGGTAGGCAGGGAGGCTGCTGCCTGGCGCCCCCCAATCGTTGCGCCCTAGGCAGCTGCCTCTTCTGCCTACCCCTAGTTCCGGCCCTGAACTCGACAAGTAAAAGCTAGCATGGCTGTATAAAAGTCTATGGGAATATTCTCTAACAACTTTATTTCTATATTTTACCAGTTTACTGAGAAAAAAGAAACAGAAGTAAAAAAGATATTACAAATCAAACTGCTACTTACAGACATGGTCAATGGATGGACATGGGACACAGCATGGAATAGTTTTCAGCCTCATTAAAAACACCAAACATATTATCACTTCTCACAATGTCATGTGCATTTTGTGGATTTTTTTTTTGCACATTTTTTTTTCACAAACTTGAATTTTCATAAATAAGGTCCTTAGTGTAATAACTGTGAGAAGTAAGAACTGATGGAGAAAATGAGTCTGACAGCAGTATTCATTATCATTGGAGAGCTGAAAGCCAAGTGTGAGGATGCTCTAATAGTATGGACAAGAGATTGGGCTGTTTCTTGTGTACCGAATAAGCAGATATGGGTAACGTTCAGGCAGGTAACGTGCATAATTTAGTAGGGGTAATCTAACTGGGCTCAGCCACATTTGTGATACTCCCTCTGATGAGCCCCAAGAACAGTTCTTGTTCCACATTCATGGCAGCAACAGATCTTCATACAACCTGTTTAAAGTACCATTTCCCACTTCTTCTGCCCTGAAACACAGATACAAAATATTTGAGTTGTTTGTGTTTCAGGTTTTTTTAATAACACTACAGGGCATGGTGTAAAGTGCAAAGTGCAAAAAAAAATGTGCAACCCTCCATGTTTTTTATACTTTACACAAACCTTTTCACATTTAAATGGAAAAAGTGTTGGGAAGCAACACAAGCATGATGAAAGGCTCTTGGGGCGCCAATAAGAGCTATAATTTGCAACTTAATAGCCCCTATGTGGACTGGCAGTCTACAGAAGGCTCTGTTTGGCTTTATACTTGGTTTTCATACCAAAACTTGCCTTTTTACCAGAAATTACAAACACCTGCTTTGAGACCACTGGGAGCAACATCCAAGGGCTTGGTAAGCAATGTGTTGCCCACAAGCTACTGGTTGGGGAACACTGCTTTACACCCTATCCCATGCTACTTTAAGTATTTATAGGTGTCTGTGTTCCAAAATAGAGCGTGGCCTCTGGACACTCCCCACGATTGAGCACTGTATCTTAGTAATTGTCCTCTTTTAAGATTGTAAGAGAAAAATACAAATACAAAATAGTGCAATATGTTTCACAAGTTAATGAAACTAAAGTGAAAGAGTTGTGCCTATAACTCCAAATAATAACAAAGTGCACATAAAATCCACAAATCCCAGTGTGCTGTAGTTGCACACTCACCAGATGGTAGTTAAGATATGCAGAGGTAAATGAAATCCACTGTTGATAGAAGTAGGTTCAAGTTCTCCATTCAATTTGGAAAAGCAAAAGATAAAACAGAAAATAGTGTAATACCCTTTATTAAAAATAGTCCTGCTGCAGTTCAGGCTACTTACAGTATCTGGATAAGAACAAACCGTATCACAAACAGCTCTACGCGTTTCCTGGTGAAGCGTGGCGGACACGTGAAACGCGTAGAGCTGTTTGTGATACGTTTTGTTCTTATCCAGATACTGTAAGTAGCCTGTACTGCAGCAGGACTATACCACACTGTGATTTGTGGATTTTATGTGCACTTTGTTATTATTTGGAGTTATAGGCACAACTCTTTTACTTTAGTTTAATTAACTTATGAAACATATTGCACTAATTTGTATTTTTATTTTTCATGCACTTCCAACACATTGGTTTTGCACGTGTTTTAATACCCATACAAGAGGGGTATTTTCTTTGGAGGAAGCAGCAAGAGATTTGAGCACTACATTTATTGTCTACATTGAAGACTGAAAGCATGAGGACACCTATAGCGCTGAGTATCACTCACTTTTTTCTTCCATAGGGATAATGTTACCTAGCAAGTTGTGTTTTTTTTAACTTTTTTATTTGGAGGGGATTGTTTCCATGAAACTCACTGGTAACACTTTAGGAATCTTTATATCAAACCCCTGAGCAGATACTAAAATAAGGAACTATGGGCCAGATTCAATTTGATGGGAATCTCCTAATTCAATACTAAATTGCCCCATAAACTTAAATATTGAGTTGCTACGTGTGATGAGCGAATCTGTCCTGTTTCACTTCGCCGACAATTCTTGTGATGTGCGACAATTCTTTTGATGCCCCGACAATTCATGTGATGTGCGACAATTCTTTTGACGCCCACGACAATTCTTTTTGACACCCGCGACAATTAATTTGACGTGCGACAATTCTTTTGACGTGGGTGACAATTTTTGGACGCGCGGCCAATTTTTTCATCCATTTCGCAAAAAAATCTGCTAATGGCAGAATGTGGAAATTCGCTGCGAATCCATGCCCGACGAAACATTTCACCCATCACTAGTAATAACCCTTGAGATAAGTTGTTCTCATTGAATTGCATCTGGCCTTATATGTTTTAATCTCAGTTATTCACCCATACAAGCTACCTATTAAACAACCTTGTGTAGGAACAAATCTGAATGCCAGCGGCTTGTCATTATAAATACTAAATCCATCAACTTTATTTAGCAGTGAGAGTGACCTCCCCCTCACTATTAAAGTAATTTTTACACCTATTCCATAGAGTGACAACATGAAAAAGACATGTCTGTAGTGTAAATTGCATAGATGTCCTGTAAATTGGTATATTAATTAATTATGCATAACTAACTAGTTGTTAGAAAGGTTATTGTTGTTGCCTTGAGGTGGGTGATATTGGATTGATCTTATACTTAGACCCTTGGGCAAAATGACCACATCACATTGTGCTTCTCCTCCCAAGGGAATTTTTAAACCTGCCCAATCAACATCCGGTCAATTTTTAGCCAAATATCTGTCTGAGGGCCCCATACATGGGTCAATAAGCTGCCAACTAAGACTGTTGGCAACTTTTATCAGCCCATGTATGGCCACCTTAATGGTCTGCACTGACAAGATGTCTGCTGGGGAGATTAGTACATTATACTGGGGCATTCTGCCATATTCAGTCAGAACCAATTAACAATAAGTAAAAATGACTGTAAATATCCTTTCTAAATAAATATCCTCTCTGCAAAATGCCAAAATGTCAGTCTGTTTTGATTATGTATTGGAAAAACAGGAGAACCTACCTTATAAAAACATAAACAGAATCGATATGTCGCGTAGTGTACATATCATACAAGTACAAACACTGCCCTCGCTAACTCCAGTCATATTTGTATTTCTTTTCAGGCATGCAGGAGAAACCGACAAGTTAGTGGATAAAAAAACAAGACAGATCTATATAACTACAATTAATAATTGAGAGAAATGTAACATTCTAATGTAAACTTTCCTGTTTTTGAAGAAATAACTTTGTACCCTTGTATCTAGCTGCCTACCTTTATGTTTCCTAACATGCTTCCCTATCTATGGTATATATGTAGACTTACTTATAGCTGTCTAAAGGAGAGGAGACTGGTATAGAATGCATGGAAACATTATAAGGGTTATATACATAGCCCCTGGAAAAAAAGCACAAGAACACTAAGGGGCATAAAAGCGAGTTAAGTACAGGCCCCTGTCACAGCCTGAACTTGTTGCTGCTCCCAAACTGCTTCCAAATACAGGGTCGCTCCCTTGCTCCCCCCCCATAGGGGTACCTGCCCAACATCCTCCACTGAGTGCAAAACTTATTTTCAACGTTTCAGGGGAAGGGACACCAGCGACCGGGGATGTGGCAACAGGGATTGGGTCTGGCCCCCTGGCTCAGTCTGGCCCTGCCTGAATAACGAGCAAATTAGGAAGTAGGGTTGCCACCTTTCAGGCCTCTTTTTAGCAGCCAGGGCGGTTTCACAAGGAGGTTTGGAATTAGCAATTTGGAATTAGGGCCGGCTGGGCCACTCAGAATTGTATTCGTTGTATTAATCGACAAAAGCAAGTCTCTGTGCTTCTGTGACCTGTGGCAATATTTTTATTATAATTATTTGTGCAGGGTGGGTTCCAAAGTACAAAAAACATACAGTAATTCTGTAGCTGAACTGTAACCTCTAAATATTCCCTCACAGCCAAGGGT
Organism: Xenopus tropicalis; assembly: GCF_000004195.4. Taxonomy (NCBI): domain Eukaryota; kingdom Metazoa; phylum Chordata; class Amphibia; order Anura; family Pipidae; genus Xenopus; species Xenopus tropicalis. The sequence continues at coordinate 136,739,712 of NC_030678.2, read as the reverse complement.
TGTCTATAAATCAGGAATGACTGGCAAATCACAGATGAAATATTCTGGTTGGCCCATATATATATATATATAAAGTTTACTGTGCATAGCACTAACCATAGACATGCCAGAAGAAATACCACTCTAGGAAATAGCTCTAAATATGGCATTATCTCTAGATTTTGAGATCTTACAGTGCATTGCTCTTCACAGACTTCGGGGCAAATATTTTGGCCAGACAATTCAGCAGCTTGTGCCTTCTAGAGGCTATAGATGTGCACTTAAATACAAACTAGGAACCCTGTGCTTTACACCAGGTCAATGACACCCAGAAAGTACAGGGCTCCCTTATTCCTCTGTGCTCTGTGCCTTGCACTTCATTCATATTTAAAGCATTATTTAGAACTAATAACATTAGCACTAGGTGTTAGACAGGTAAGACAAAAATGTAGGGGTATCTTTCGCCCATTTCAGCATTAGTATTTAAGCGCTTTGAGCTGGCAAGGGATGTTGAGAGTTGCAGTTTAATAGACAGAGGGCTGAAGCTTGGACATCCATGATGAATACACCAAATATACTTATTCAGCCCTTTAAGCTTGTGTCTATAAAATCCTTCTTGAGGCTGAGGTCCCAGTTTCCCTTACTTTTTTCTTAAATGTGCTCCACTGATTTGAGTGACGATGGTTTTCATTGGAATGTACAATGAGAAGCAAATCAGGGACACAGATATCTTGTTTATTAGTGTGGGTTGCAACCTGACAGTGTGACCAAGTGTAGCTCCGTAATAAGATCAGCAGAACATGCATTGGTTCATAATGCATCTATTTAATAAATCAATAAATAATTGGGCCCTTCCCCCTACACAAGAAAGAATCCCTCCAATACATGTGTCCCCAGTCACCCTAAACAACCAATAATAACTTCATCACAAACATCTGAGAGATGTGCAGTTCTGCGTTTAACCCATTGGGTGCCTTCTGTGTTTGTCACAGGAAATCAGTATAACAAAGGACAATTGTGCTACAATCACAGGCAACTGCCCTACTACTCAATATGTGCATGTTGATTAGAGATAAGAGATGCAGAGGCACTCCTCTATCTGTGGCTGTGTCAGAATAGGCAGCCAGACACTAGGAAAGAGCCTACAACAGAGAAAGGTGATATCAACCAGTTCTCCAGGAATGGACAGAAAAGGTAGAAATTAACCTCATATGATAACCAAGTTATATTTACTCAGTGGCATAACTATAGAGTATAACAGGGAGGCCCAGATCACAGGGTCTGGTTCCCCTATAGTTGTATTGTAGTAGAGTGGCTAGGAAGGGAAGGCTCAGGCAGGCAGAAAACACCGGCAGGGGGCAGGCGAAAGATGCTGGTGGGGGGGCTGTGTAAGGATTTTTTTGCACTGGACCCCTCCAAAGATTTTTTATGGGGGAGCCAACTGCACACTAGTTGCACCACTTTTTTTTTTACTACTCATTCAGTAGGTAATAGGGGTTCCTCCCTAATTGGGATTGGGGAACAAGGATGTTAAAATAATTTCACTTGTTCAGATTGCAACTTCCATCAGGTGCCTCTGCCCAGAGGCTGCCAGGTCTAATTTAGCAACAATGACAACGAGAGTGCCAAAGGGCAAAACTGGCTTTAAGGTGCCTATACTCTGACTATAGACTCTGTGTACTTTAAATCTCAGGGCCCGTTTTGAATTCCAATCCAGACCTGGATTACATAATTCTTTCTTAATGCTCAACACCCTAATGGAGGAGGCCTGTATAAAGAGAAGCCTGGAACCTAAGGTAAACAGGACAAATTAGTGGAAGTTGGGAAAAGGGACCCTGTGAATGAGGGCTTTAGTGAGTCTAGCTCCTGCCATAGAACACTATAGGATGATAAAATAGTTAGGGTAGCTAGTTAAGCAGTTCAGTGCTCCACCAGCAGTGTGGGGTTACTAATCCGCAGGTGACACATGTATTAGTAGGGACTACTGTGTATAGGGTATATTTATGTAGGGGTTTGCTAAAAAGGGCCCCTCAGGATGTATACCCCTAGGATAGGCCCCTGGGAGGGTAATGGTTAAGGTACAATGGGCAGGGCCGCCATCAGGGGGGCACAGGGGGGACAATCGTCCCGGGCCCGGGCGTTTTCAGCTTTAAAGGGGGCCCGGCTCGGGCCCTCTTTAATCAAGTCCGGGCCCCGTCTTCTTTGCGTCCTTCGCTATATGCCGCGGCTGCCTTCTACTTCTGCGCTTTTATAAGGTTGCGCCCGTGCGTGCTGACGTCACACGCACGGGCGCAACCTTATAAAAATGCAGAAGTAGAAGGGAGCCGTGGCACATAGTGAAGGACGCAACGAAAGACGGGGCCCGGACTTGATTAAAGGGGGCCCGAGCGTGGTATGACACATAGAGTTACATACGGGCACAGTGACACACAGACAAGTAAACTGTAATGTCCTTCCTGCTGTTCAGTTCTAACCTCTGGCAGCAGCCACTTTCTCTCAATCCCCACCAGACTCATACCCTAATTAAGGATCATAATAACAACATGTGACAGGTGGATAATCCACTCTGCTGAGCTCCCTGTGAGTGCTGCCTTCTGGGAGTTGTAGTCTTTCATTCCCACTAATTTTTTGTGTTTATTTTATTATGAATTCAACTTTGTGCTGTGTCCCTAACTCACCATTTTAGTGTAATTATCCTTTTATTGATATAGTGCCAACCTACACATTTTATAAATAATGTTTGGGTGCCCAGGTAAGCAAGCAAGGGTCCCTATAGTCTGAGTGGGGGGTCCCCATACTCTGAGTGGGGGAAGCAGCAGGTAGGAAACTGCTACAAACAAAAATAAATGAATAAATACAAATTGCTGCTGTATTCCTAAATCACTGAAAAATATACCTTCTACCATTCTAACTCATACATATATGCGGCTTCTGACATGTTATTTCATTTTTTATTTTTTTGAAATTACAAAGCTTGAGTAATTCAAGAAAGAAAAATGAAAAGCAGGTCATGTAGCACTTTGTATGATATTGCATGAATGCAGTGCATGATGCTGGGGGTGCCCTGGGGGAAGCAGGAGGATGCTGGGGGGGGGAGCAGGAGGATGCTTGGGGGGGCCTGGGGGGAGCCAGAGGATGCTTGGGGGGCCTGGGAGGAAGCAGAAGGATGCTGGGGGGTTGGAGCAGGAGGATGATTGGGTGGCCTGGGAAGAAACAGGAGGATGCTGGGAGGGAGTGAAAGGAAGCAGGGAGCAGGCCATAGTAATTTGGGGGAGGACCACCAATGTTTTAGGGGGCCCTAGGCTGGCTAGCAATGGTTTAGGGGGTACCTGCCCTGGCACCAATGCAAAACGCAATAACCGGCCACCAATGTCTGTATGTCCTTTGTATTGATGGGAGGGGTCACTGGGGGAGGGGCCATTGGGGGTGTGTGAGGAGTGGGGCCCCGAAAATTTGGTTGTGAGGGGCCCCGTGATTTCTGATGGCGGCCCTGACAATGGGTATAGCCTGGTACCTCTATAGTTAATGGGGAGGACCCCTGTAGTTCGGGTTATGGCCACAGGGTGGTGCATAGGCCCATATAAGGGAAACAGCCATGTGCTGGGGGCCATCTTAAGTTGGGAGCCTCTCAAGAGAGGAGCTCCCCTGTGAGTTAGTTAGTAGCATTCTGTAAGAGGACACTTTAGGAGTGTCATGTAGACAGCATGTAGGTAAGAATGGGCCGCTCTGCCCCTCCAGGAGTGTAGAGGATTAAGATCCTGCCAGCATTACATCAGCTGGAAGTTAGGGTACACAAGTGTGTAGGTAAGGGAGAAATAGTCTCCAAGAGAAAGTAGGATCCTGCTAAAGAGTAGGTCAGGTGTAGTACCGGGGGTGAGTCTCTGTGGAGAGTTTGCTTGACGTGTGGTACCGGGGAGAGCCCTAAGATAGGGTCTCCTGGCGCGTAGTACCGGAGGAACCTCCTAGAGGAGATCATTCTGGCGTGAGTACCCTGGGTACCTTTGAGCTAGGGCCTTGTGCTATGATGTAATTGGTGGATGTACCCTGACTGTCTGAGAATACACTCCTGGAGAGGTCTGCCCAATAAAGCTCAATCTGTTCAATTGCAATCTGCTGTATTCCGTGTGTGTGTACCCAGGACCACTACAACTGGTAAGGAGTTACTCCAGGGAGGGGCAAATCAGCCTGCAGCCAGTGGATCCTATTGAGGGGTTAGTACACTACATCAGTTCCCAGGGTGGGAGTTGTAGTTCTCCCATAGCAGAGCCCTGGGTGGAGGCACGCCATTATTAAAGAATTCCCTGCTTCCCCCATAGTAAGCGGGGCTCAGGACTCCTGGAAGCGCCAACCAGTGAAATATCAGCAGGTAGTGCCACAACGTTTAATAAGTGGGCTACATTTGGAGGCACTGCTGAGATAAAGAGCAGGAACCGTTTGGTAGACCAGGCCCTAAAGCATCTGAGGCCTAGTGGAGTTGTACAGCCTATCCTCCGTGCGGGCTAAATTTGGGCCACCCTACCCGTATCCCTGGCAAGGGGTTTGGCGCGAATCGGAGCCCCACGAGGCTGCCAGCCAATAGGACGGTGAGGGGGTGGGCGCCAACCAAAGCCACGAGGTCTGAGGTGACGTCAGAGTGACCCTCCCCGACATCGCCACCTGAGACGCGCAGCCCAATGAGAGACCAAGAAAAGTGCGCCAAGCACTAGAGGAGTGGCCTTGTGAATGACGTCACGGGGGCCATTTTGAAAGGAGAGTCAACTGTGAGAGCGCATTCACCTCGCAGCTCCTGAGAGACTAGACGTTACCGCTGCCATGTCTTTGAGATCGGGGAGTGATGGGGCCAGCTTAACCTCTCTACCGGAAAGGCCAGAGAACGGCATATCTTATGACGCAGGCTTGCGTTACATCTGGCTGGGCTCCTTCGCCGAGAAGACCACCTCAAAGGGGGACTCGCTCATGGTGCCGCTATGCGGTGAGTGTGGGGCAGAAGCGTATGTAGCCCTTAACCAGCCCATGGGGCGCTGCGTCCAGTGCGGACATAAGTGTTGGATGGGGCCCCTGAGGGATGAGGAGCGGCGCCATGGCCCTAGTGCTACTATGGCATTAATAGTCAAGCTAAACGCTGGAAAGCTGGACTCTGGCAGCGGTGGTAGATACACAGGGGGCAGCGATATCACCTCCGGAGGGGGGTCACCAGCCAGGTGCCCATGGAAGGCGGAAACATCAGTGCCTGCAGCCCCAGGGAGCGTGAGTATTGCTCAGCCACCCAGGGTGAGTGACACACCCGCAATTGGGGAGAGAGAGAGTGAGCTCCCCGCCATTTTGCCCACCGGCCCCAGTACCATCCCAGACCCGGGCATTGTCACCGTAGAGCCCCAAGGGGTGCACACATGTTTGGAGGAGGCAGAGTCACATCCTACTCCCGCCAGTGATGAGGAGGAGGTATTAGAGCTTGAAACCCCCCCATCATTTAGAGAGGCCCTCAAACAGAAAAGTGAGGCCCCTGTAGAGGCCACCGGGGCAGCCGGCACATCCAACCCAGGTTGGGGTGAAGCTGATGAGGCTGAGGATGAGGATGCTTATAGCCCCCAGCTATTTAAACTGCCAGATAGCTTCCTCGCTCCCAGGAAAATCTCACGGGAGGAGGAGAAGGACTTCTGGGTCCTGCCCGGCCGGGGGGACCCCGACATCTTTTGCAGAGTGTCCCGTATCCAGCGGGTCATGAATTTCAAAATCTACAAATTGTGGGGGTACTATATGCCCTACGCCCCGTTGTGGGTGTATGATAAGATGGAGGCCCTTGTAGATGATTGGGTGGTGGCAGAGATAGCTACTAAAGAGAAAAGAGCTGGGAAATGCCTGCACCATGCTGACCCCGTGAGGAAGATGGCTGCTTGGAAATTTATCAGGGCCCTGGAAAAGGAGTGGTGGTGGGGCCGCACTGTCCTGCGCCATACAGTGTATAGTTGCGGGCGGAAAAACCCAGAGCCGCGCTATTTTAGCACTGAGGTGACCCTACCCAACGGGGTGCTAGCGGAGAAGCCCCATCCCAGCTATTATGCGTCTTATGTTGATGTCCAAATGCGCTTCACCTATATGGTGTGAGTGTCCTCAGGGGACTGATTCAACTCCCAGGAGGGAGCTTCAGTTAAAGGGGCAGGCACCTGCTGTTGTGGTGTTCCCTTAGGGGGATTGCTCATCCGAGAAGGAACTGTGGGTAAAGGATGAAGTCCAAGCCGCAGCCAACCGGCTGGTTGGGGAGCAAGAAGTGCCCCGGTGTTATCCCAGGAGGGATCCAGCTTTTGAGTTGACCCAGGAGGGTCCTGTTAGTCCAAAGGGACTGATCTAATTGCCCACCCGTTGGTGGAGGAGAGCCCAAGGTGGGACCACCTTGGGACAAAGGACTCCCTCAAGGAGGAGGGGGGTTCCGGATTTTATTGCTGTTTAATAAAAAATCTTTCAGTTTAAGGGCAATCGGTTGTTCTCGCATTTTTGAACTGTGTGGAATTTCTCAAGGGACAGAGACTCTTGTGTGGGACTTTTCACATGGCGGGTGGGACATGTTTTATGTGCCTGACCTTTCTTTTCCAGGTATACCATTGTACCCATGACAGAGCCCAGGTGGGACTGTTGAAGAGTGATGTTAACCCGATGGTAAAAGTATAAGTATTGTGTTTATTTTGTGTCAGCCAGGAGGTGACAATTTTCTTGCAGGGGGAGAATGTAGGGGTTTGCTAAAAAGGGCCCCTCAGGATGTATACCCCTAGGATAGGCCCCTGGGAGGGTAATGGTTAAGGTACAATGGGTATAGCCTGGTACCTCTATAGTTAATGGGGAGGACCCCTGTAGTTCGGGTTATGGCCACAGGGTGGTGCATAGGCCCATATAAGGGAAACAGCCATGTGCTGGGGGCCATCTTAAGTTGGGAGCCTCTCAAGAGAGGAGCTCCCCTGTGAGTTAGTTAGTAGCATTCTGTAAGAGGACACTTTAGGAGTGTCATGTAGACAGCATGTAGGTAAGAATGGGCCGCTCTGCCCCTCCAGGAGTGTAGAGGATTAAGATCCTGCCAGCATTACATCAGCTGGAAGTTAGGGTACACAAGTGTGTAGGTAAGGGAGAAATAGTCTCCAAGAGAAAGTAGGATCCTGCTAAAGAGTAGGTCAGGTGTAGTACCGGGGGTGAGTCTCTGTGGAGAGTTTGCTTGACGTGTGGTACCGGGGAGAGCCCTAAGATAGGGTCTCCTGGCGCGTAGTACCGGAGGAACCTCCTAGAGGAGATCATTCTGGCGTGAGTACCCTGGGTACCTTTGAGCTAGGGCCTTGTGCTATGATGTAATTGGTGGATGTACCCTGACTGTCTGAGAATACACTCCTGGAGAGGTCTGCCCAATAAAGCTCAATCTGTTCAATTGCAATCTGCTGTATTCCGTGTGTGTGTACCCAGGACCACTACAACTGGTAAGGAGTTACTCCAGGGAGGGGCAAATCAGCCTGCAGCCAGTGGATCCTATTGAGGGGTTAGTACACTACATCAGTTCCCAGGGTGGGAGTTGTAGTTCTCCCATAGCAGAGCCCTGGGTGGAGGCACGCCATTATTAAAGAATTCCCTGCTTCCCCCATAGTAAGCGGGGCTCAGGACTCCTGGAAGCGCCAACCAGTGAAATATCAGCAGGTAGTGCCACAACGTTTAATAAGTGGGCTACATTTACATTTATACTTTTATATAATTTTGCATATCCAGTTCCCTGGGGCTGAAAACCCATAGGCAATTTAAGTACCCCCTTTGTTTATCTGGTGAAAGTGAATAAGAAGTTGTGTGATATGCCTGTAATATACATTGAAGCTATGCCAGTGTACTAAATGAGCTACCTTTCCTGTGCCCTTTATCAATCTGATGTTATAGCTCCCATTATTTGTTTTGGAAGTGTGAGAGAGTTAGTTCAGCTTTAAGAGAGAGTCACACGTAGCAGGGCAGGGATAGATGCATATACTGAATATAGTGCCTGTGTATGGCCAGTTTAGATTATCTCACGTCTATATAAGAGGGTACACAACCTGGGGCAGTAAATCTCACCTGTAATGAAGCAGCCTAAAGAAATATGGAAGACATGGCATTGGGTGATTATGACAATAGGAAAACTACAGTACTTATGTGGGCTCAGCTTACTCAAGCTCCCAGTGGTTCAATTAAAATCAAATTCAATCACATTCCATGAGCAGCAGCTTCCTGGCCTACCATTTCCCAAAATACTCTATATCCCTGTGTTGTAGCAGTGAGCACATACATGATCTTCTATGTCCTATGCGCTGTCGGCACTGCTTCAGAAAAAATTCTTGTTAAATAAAAATAAAATGCATTATTGTATTGTATAATGAATACTTTCAGTGTGACAGGACTATCTATCATGTATCCCTCCTACTGTTTCACTAGCCTTTGTCTGTCAGGTGCCAGGAGTTGCATTTAACAAACAGTTGGTTGCATTTTATTCCATGATTTACAATATTTGTTTTTATGGGGGGGGGGGGGGCAAGGAATCCTCCCGATTTGTAAGTTGCTGTAGAATGGGCCCCTTTCGATCTTTAAAACACTGGGCAAACTGTGATGACAGGCACTGCAGCAATGAGAAATATCGTAATTTTGCAGTTTAGTTTAAACAGTTCCAACTGAGATTGCAGCAGCATTAATGTTCTGTATTTCAAACAGACAAAATGTGACAATATTAATGTGAAAATTAATCAACTACATGATAACGACTTGAAAAAATATGTGTGAAACGTGTCTGCAGGATGGAATAAGTGGGATAAAATGAACAGCCCAAACAGGCTTACCCTGAGAGGCTGGCACACAGTCCCTGCCTGCTTCCATCCAGCCCCATGCTCATCCTGAGTGGGGGAGGGGGGTGAAAGGGGCAAAGGAAGCGCATGGGGGAGTAAATTAAATCATTAGTTAGAGGAGAGAGGCAGTTACTCCCAGGCAGCACCTCTCACCTCAGCTCCTGTCACTGTTTATTAAACTTGCCCAGCACCACCAATTAGCAGCTCATCCCAAAGGCCTGTGAGGCGGCAGGAGGAGGAGCAGTGAAGGGTCATGTGGGAAAAATAAGAAAATTGGAGCAATTAACTTTATTGGTGGGGGGTAGGCTTCTTCCATGTATATTATGTATGAACGTATTGCTTTATTGATCATTTAATCTTATCAGGAAAATCAGCCCATGTTAAAGAATATGTACCCTTCAGCCTCACCCAATTACATTGCATTCTTCCTCTGTATTCTAACCTCACTCTGAATAGTAATAGTAGCCAAAAGGCTGCTCTGCAGACACAATAAATGTATGCGTATGAATAAAAAGGGCAATGAATGGCTGCTAAACTATGATGGGTGTATAGTTAAACTATATATACATATATGCTTTAATATTGTGGCCAACCACATTGGAAATCTAGTGAAGTCTATATTGAGTCCTTGCTCTGCATTTTTAGCTCCTTTTTTTCTAGGAAGAAATACCATTATAACGTACTAAATAATATTAGCACATTTTCCAAAAGTCTGAACAATATATGAAATATGAAATAAAAATGTTTTCCTGCTGGATGAAAAAAATATGTATGGTAAAATGAGATTTCTCACAATATATTCCATCAGTAAAAAAAACTGTTGGTAATAATAGTGAATACCAGAAAAATCAGTTTTTTTTTCCCTTTGGAGAAAAATGGGCCTAAGAATATACTGTATATAATATGCATGTGAGGCCTGGGTGCAAAAAGACAGAAGACACAGCACTTTGGGCTAAGTGCAGTTCTGAGTACAATCGCAATGTTTTTTTCCCAACAATGCAACATTTTATCCCATGAACCCACGTTCCAACATAATTGCAGTTGCAAGGGGTTGATGCGTCTGTCGCAGTTGCGGCTGAGGAGTTAAAATTGGTTGGTGTCATTTCCACCATGTGAGATATGGTTTGTTTGCCATATCTGTGCTTTAGTGACTGACGTAGGTCGCTAAGGGAACTTTGGAGCTATAACCTGTTGTGTAGATTGTGGGGGCCTGTGTCAATTGGTGCAATAGCATTTGATTTAAAACAGAAGGCAGGAGGAAGGCGGCAGCACCAAATGTGACAAGCTATTAAAACTTTATTTTAATAACATAAATGTTGCTATGGAACATCTCTCAGAGATAGTGATATTATCCACAAAAAGATCTAGATTTTGCCAAATTTGACACTGAGCATTCTGAAGTCATTTTCCATAATCACCTTTTCGGCACTTGAGCATTTATTAATTCATTTCCATGCAGTGGGCATTTTTAATGCCACTCCTCAGCTGAGGGGAAGGGGGAAGAGGCACATATGTAAGGCGCAGAGGTGGGGGGGTGCTAGGCACTCTTCTATCACCTACCTCTCTCTCCTCCTGCTGGGGCATAAGCCATCACAAGTCAACGCATAAATAAATGTCCATGTGTAAGGGCCCTTAGGTGCTTTCATCAGGATTCAAGATCCCCCCTATGTGTATTTGTGGGTCTGTGCATTAGTAGGTAGTATACAAATACACATTACCGGTATATACAGGCATGCATACCACAGGTGCCCTAGAGGATAAAAGACTAGCAGTAATTAGCAATCATACTGGATACTGATTGAAGGAAACAGTAGGGAGACAATAGGAACTGCCATAGGGATCCCAGAAAAGATAAGCCAAAAATGTTAGTTTCCAATTGACATTTATTATGAGATATTATGACTCACCAGAGGGAAAAAAAAAAATATTCAAAAACTTTGTAAAACAGGCCTTTTCAATTGTAGGCCCTATGACTGTATTGGGTCCTCTAGATTTACTGTGATTTTAGGCTGAAACCTGCAACCAAATAGGCTGTATCTGACCCATTAAAAATAATGAAGGAAAGCTAAAGTATTGGAAAGATAAAGAAGGAGAAAGAAACCTATCTTTTGTTCTAAATAAGTGAATGAAAAGATGTAAGCTATTAGGCCTACCTCCTTCCTCTTTTCCATTCTAAGTATAGGTAACCTGGATCCATTACACCCAGAAAAGAACAAAAGCATTTCCATTCAGCGGCCTGTTGTCTGTAATACTGGGAAAGCCCAATGGCTTGATGGCAGCAGACAATTATACTTGAAGTAAGAAAGCCTCAGGCCTTGCTTGGAGCTCTCTTTGTGCATTGAGGAATAGGAGCTCAGAAAGCCTGCGGCTGTGCCTGCAGCTATCCAAGCACCCTATCTTCATTGACAATAAAGTCATGAATTTCATTACATATAATAATTATAATGTTATGGTTATGTGTATGCAGTGACAGATCAAAACATCTGGAAATCTCCAGAAGCAGTTCGTGGCCTTGTACTTGCAAGAGGAAAACAGGCAAATATTTGCCAAATCACATTTCTTTAAGTATGGTCAGAGCTACATATGTTCTGTCCCTGTTGTAGCTGTTTATGTACAACTAGTTAGAACTGCAATCATTTTTTAAAGTGATACACATTTTTGCCAAAACCTGGAAAATATCACTTTAATATGGTATCTGCTGGAAAAAATTTTAATACACAACTCGAAACAAGGGAGAGTGCTCTATCCTAATCCTTCTTGATCTCTCTGTTGTGACACTGTGGACCATAACATCTTAATAGCACATTTAAAAACATTCTGTGGCTTAGAAGGTACAGTGTTCAACTGGTTCCAATCCTTTTTGTCAGCAAGTCGCAAAAGGTCAGGGCAGGATTACATACGTTTCCCTTATTCCCATTACCTTATGGGAATGCTATTTTCCATATACATACTGCCATATGAAATATCATAAAGCACCATAGCCTTAGTTACCATTGCTATCCAGATAATACCCCAAGTGTAGGGTGAACCTAAAATTGCTTAAACTAAACCTGGGCAAAACAGAGGTGGTTTTACCTAGAGGGCAAAGGCAGATAACAAGTCTGCCTATCAGAAATCCATGTATTTTCATCCTTAAGAATGGATTACTGCAATGGCCTATATTATGTTCTCCCAGAAAAAAACAACTGTATCGATTACAGGTAGTGCAAAATGCAGCAGCCAGACTTTCCATTCATCAATGCTGCCTACACTGGCTTCCAATTAAATGGAGGATTCTCTTCAAAACTGGCCTTCTTGTCTTTAAATCTCTAAATAAAAAAGGCCCTGTTTATCTGGAAGAATTGATTCCTCATATACCCCCTCGTCCCCTTTGTTCTTCAGAGTACCCAGAGTAGCTCTAAAATCTTGTGCCTCCCATAGTATGGAACTTGTTGCCATATGCAGTCTAAGAGACATCTTCTGTGGATGTTTTTAGCAGACTCAAGACATAGGCTTTTTGAATACAATAAGAAGCATCTTTTCAATCTGAAATGTACAGTATTAACCACGCCAGTCCCATGTTATAAAAAATGTTAGAAAAGCTATTATTATTGTTGGTGTTGTGATAACTATTATTATTACTATTGTTGTTGTTAACAGTAATGAAAATACGTATTATAATGTTTAATAAAAACAGTTTCTATAAATTGAAAAACAAATCTGTCTGTCTATACTTTACCTATTGCCTAGCAGGTTGGATGTGAGAGCTTTCATGCAGGTATGTTTCGCTCATATTTTTTTGCTCTCTATTAATGGTTGGTTCAAGCTTTGACCCTTTCAGAATTGGTTACGCATGGGCACATAGAGTAAAATAATGAATCCCTTATATTCCTCATTCCCCAGCACAGGCCAATGGGTTAGCCACTTTGTATGTAATGATAACAAAAAGTCACTTGCTATTAATATTAATGTTATCTTTCTAAGCATGCTAGAATGGTGATTTCTAGATAACAGATCTCATCCATATAATGCCATTTTTATTATTATAAATAGAAGTAGATCATTTAGAAAAAATCACTTTCTTTGGTATGGAAGAAAATATTTCTTATATATTCTACTAATTTTATTATAGTATGTCTAATTGGAACAAACATGCCACAAGCAAACAATTTAAAAATAATTACAGACAAAAGTTTAAAGTGATTTCAAGCAAACTTTAGGTTATTTATCAAATACAAATGCCATCAGCAGGCATCTCCAAGCAAAATCAATATGTTGTTTATTTATTGTGTGAAGCAAGCCTTATATTATCTATCAATTGGTGATATTCCCCAAGCACTCTTCACTTGCCTTGCCACATATGCGGAGCTGAGTTAGTGCAAGGTGTTGACAACTGATTCAATAACTTTGAAGCACAGCCGAGCAATGAACACAGAAGTCTTGCAAAATACACTCTGTGTTTTCTAAATTATACTCATCCTTACTGATCATTAACTCCTGCCTATTAGAGATGAAAAATTGAACAGTAGTACTCAGCAGAATAAATCTCACCATGTAGCTAAAGAACAATAAATTTCGCCAGGTCACACAGTATGGCCACTTAAAAGTGATGTGCCAGATTGGGCTGATGCAAACATTTGCCCTTCCATCCAATGATTGGTTCAAAAGGGGTCCTTTGCAGTAATGTAGACCAAAGACTACATATACCTACAGTACATATACTATACATACCTATATGTTATTCTTGGCCAACCATTTATTCCAACCAAATCAATATCTGAATAGCCTTTACTAGGTATCTCCATTTAAATGGCCCTTGCTAGGTATACCTATAACCACAAGGACATGCAATTTTGTACTGTAGTTAAACTAACTGTATATAACAAGCATCATTTTTATTGGGTTGTTTGTATTATTGTATTATAGAGGTAGGAATGAGGCTGATGCAAGTTTTAGTCTTACTTGATGAATTATCAATTGACATACTTGGTTTAATGAATATGGCTTGTAGGAATGTACTTTTTGCCAATTGTTTTCATTTTGAAATATTTTATTTCTTGTTCTAAACAGGTCAAATTTGAATATTAAACTGAAGTTGTAATCTACTTCCTGATCCCAAAGAGCCAAAGTCAAATGAACCTGCAGCCCACTGAGAAGCCTCTCTGTATAATAAAAAATGAGCAGATAACAAGCTGAGGGATTTATTTATAAAGAGGGCTTTTCAGTGGACTGCTGGTTTCACTTTGAAAAACAGGGATCAGGAAGGAGAATGTGACTTTAGTTTAATTTAACATTTTGTCCCTTTTGGAGCAAGAAATAACAAAAAACATAGATATTTCGTAATTTAAACAAAAGGAAAATATATATTCAGAACATGCCATATTTACTGAGCCAATGTTGCAAACTATCCCTTTAAGGTATGATAAAGCAAAGCTTTTGCTTCAGAGAGAAATTATCTGTTTTTTTTTTCTTTGGCAGGCTAAAAAATCCATTTTAGCTCCTCCATTTGAATACTTCATTGTGTTGGCGTTCTTATGGTACAGTACAGTATATAATATATATAATATATATACAATAGCTACTGTATATTGATTCCCATTTTTGCTATCAGGGGTGGATTTATGTATGCTGCCCTAGGCCAATCTGTTTTGGCACCCCCCCCCCCCCCCCACCATGAAAATGATTTATACTAAAACTTTCCAGGACACCCCCAGATTTACTACTGTCCCACCAGCAAATTGTGGCACCCTCCTCCATGACCCATGGCACCAAACCCTGTAATAACAGTTGTTAGCCAAAGTATAAGAACAAGTATAAATTGTCTTTTGAGACCTTTGGGGTCTCTCCACACGTTTGACTTTTCTGAGACCATTGTTGTTGAACAATGTGAAAACATCTCCTCTTAGAGACATATGATTTGACTATGCAATGTGTGTGGGGTTATGATAAAGACATGTCTGCTTGGCATTTGCTATTAAAGGGTTAATTTGGTTCTATGTTTTTAGTGTTTATGTCTAATAGAGGACATTATTGTTTAGATTATTAACTGTTGCATTTGGGAGCTGCATGTAACACACCCCCTCTGTTTGCATTTATTTATATTTGCCACAGTTCTCCCTTGCAACTGAAGTCCTTTGAAGGTCATTGATATTTGGAACTGAAGGTCACTGGTATTGTTATTGCCTGTGCCGGCTGAGGGATCTATTTGGAGTGGGTCTTGGTGCGGCTCACACCTGGCAAACATTGCGGCCTGTTACATTCCATTGTTGCTGCCTCTCATGGAAACCGTTATTCTGTCTGATGAATGTAATTGCACTCAGGAATCCGAATCCTGCTAAAAGTCTTATGATTCGTCAAATCCCAAACCATATTCTAGATTTGGTGTATCGCTTATTGGAATAAAGTACTAGGTGCCCCTTTAAATGCTTCATTGCTTAGTGAAATGCCAATGCATAGATCCCTATGTCTATGGCTTCTCCTACAAGGTATAACATTGTAAAAGCTTTATTTAATGGGCTGGTATTGACAACTAAAATTAAAAGATTGATTATAACCTGCATGTGCAGTACATTAACATTGAAAAAGCAATTCACTGGCAGATTTATATGTGTGTTCTTATTTAGACCAGAGGTGTCCCGCATAAGACCCTGGGGCAGCTTTTTGTCCTCCAAAATGATAAAGGTCAAAGGACTTTTACACACTTTTATGCAGACAGTTTGTAATAACTTGTGTATACAATGTAAATAAAGTTGAAATACAGTACGCCATAGGGTTACTGGGGTTGCAAACAGCAGCAATGCACGCCATTGTAGTATATTTATTTAAAAAGCTAGATATGTAGGTAAACTTACATAGGTTTTGATTCTGCATATAAAGAAGTAATAAATTGCAAATTTAGAATTCCCCCTTTTAACAGCATCAGTAAGAGATTTGGAGTATCCCTTCTCCAATGCAACATGAAATATTTTCACAGACTTAAAGGAAAACAATACCCCCAGCATGAATACTTAACCACCAGATAGTTTATATCAGTGGTCCCCAACCAGTGGCTTGTGAGCAAAATGCTGGTTGCACTTGGATGCTGCACCCAGTGGCCTCAAAGCAGGTGCTTATTTTTGAATTCCTGGTTTGGAGGTAAGGTTTGGTTCTGAGGTAAGGTGTTCTGAAGGCTGACAGTCTAGGCACTTTAAATCCTCACTGCACAATTTCAAATATTTCATTGCATTTTTTTATTGTAAATACTTGTACCTTTATTGCGCACTTTTATTATATTTAATATTTGTATTTTTTTTTGTCTATGTAAAGTTGGGAGGCACACGGGTCAAATAAATTTCATTACAGTAATGATGCTTCATTGTTATATGACAATAAACTTGAACTTCTATATAGGGGCTATCTAATAGTCAATCTCATCCCTTATTTGGCACCCCCAAGAAATTGTTTTATGCTTGTATTGCATCCCAAAATTTTTTACATTTGATAGTGGCTGAAGGGTAAAAAAATGTTAGGGACCCCTGGTTTATATACTATTAAGCGGCCTATTAAAGAATCTTACCAAACTGGAATATGCATATCAGTAAATATTGCCCTTTTACATCTTTACCTTGAGCCATTATTTAGTGATGGGCTGTGAGCTCTCTCAGAGATCAGCTGACAGGAAATAATGCAGCTCTAACTGTAACAGGGAGAAGTGTGGGAGTAAAAGACAGAACTTTGTTCATTAATTGGCTGATGAGGCCTAGCATGTATGTGTGCCTTAGCTTGTTTGTGTGCACTGTGAATCCTATGATCCCATTCAAGTTTGGTAAAATTTTGATAAATAAGCCTCCCCATGTAAGGAAATTGGAATTTGAGTCAACAAGAGAAGAATAATGGAAAATTAAAAGAAAATACATAAAGGAGAGAGTAAAAGAGATGAGGTTCAAAATGTGTGGGAATATGGCAGGGGAATATGAGGTAAGCAAGTGGTCCCCATTCCAACTCTCTAGCATGCAGAAGTAAGAAGGAAACACCACCTGCTATCCAAACTGGTGTCCTCTCCTTCACTGTTAAACCATAAAGAGAAGGCTGATAGTAAAAATGGATTATATGACAAATTCTACTCCACCATTAGTGTTTATACCCTTCCCTCATGCATCATTTAGGGACACATCTGAGGCAACTTCCAGGTATCCCCCCCCCCCCCATTGCTGTACCAAAAGTTTTTTAAACCCTTATTCTTGTTATGATTTAAATGGCATATTGATCATTTGCCTCAACCCCTTTGGAATGAGACAGCTTTATAGTAAATCCATACTCTATTACCTAATGGCATATCTACATACGATAATTGGTGAATCCCAACACAACAGACCTAACTCATTTTCCTTAAAGTTGAAGTAGGAAGATGCATGCATGCAAACTCATCCTCTCTTGCCAAATGGGTCTTGCGTGACCACAGAACAGAATAAGCTGACGAAAAAATAAGTTGTGTAATTGTTGTCACAGTGCTCATAAATCACACCGTTTCTTCTTAAAGGGAACAAGGGAAAATCTGGTGCAAGGAGCACCTTAACGGCTTTTACGTTGTTGAGTTCTCGTTATTTTCATTTCATTACTAAGCACTTTTGTGGAACTAAGCAGAAGTAATGCCACCTACAAATGAAGGGCTGCACAATGGGGATGGTATGGTATGTTTGGCAATTTTACATTTGCTGTCAGGTTTCCTGGTAGCTATCACTGAGGAGGTTTATGCACTCTGTAGGCCAATCTGGTCCTGACTTCTAATGCTCATACTCCTAATCAGCAATCACTGGTAGAGAGCAGTGAATAGCAGTGCAAGTGGTGTGGTTGGAGAGGGGGGGGGTCTTGTGTAATGGTTCTTATACACCTATACATTTAATCTGCACTGGTTACTTTTCATTTAAAAATAATCAATATGCAGTCAGGAGGACAGCCTAAGAACTTTCATTTATGAGAAGTATAATAATCTGGTAACCTTAAGGGTCTGCCTTATGAAAAGGTGTGAGGCAAGCAAAGCCTCTGGATGGGAACACTAACTTAACCTATACAGTAACCAAGTTACTAAAAATCTGCACCTGATAAAGCATAACTTAGTAACGTAACTGCAGGCCTGTTGGGGGAAGAAAGCAAAACACAACAAACTACCAAAAAAATGGTACCTTTTAGTCAAATCGTATATGATTGTCGTTAGGTCAAGCAGTCTACAGTTTTTTTAGTTGTTGTGTAATGTTTGGAGGAAGAGCAAACCACTATGTTAGGTATGTTGAAAAAGCCGGGTAAAACAAAGGTACAGAAATCCAAATTACAGAAACATCCCTTATCCAGAAAATCCCAGGTCCCTAGCATTCTGGATAACAGGCCCCAAACTGTGAGTAATACTGGTATATTTTAATGCCTACATAACCAAAATGGGTTACCCAATGTAGATCTTGGGATAGTGACAACCCCTGGTTGGAAAGGGGGAGGCATACCCAAAAAAAGGGCAACAGACTTCTTCTTCCAATACACTTGTTAGTATTGTCCAGTATTCAATTGTATCTAAAGTTAGTATCCCACGTTTATCCACATCAGCTAAATAGACTATTGGTGTAGACATATTTGTGTATAGCTATAGCAATCAGTGAGGGGGAGAGCATTAAGCACTACAGCATCAGATATCTTGGTGTTTATGGATTCTAGCACTCAAGCCTTTGGCACTCAATGACACATTTGTTCCATTTTTGACCCTGTATCAAAATAAGGTTCTGCAAAAAAAGACTTGGTAGCTACCACTGCAAATGTTTTGGTCTAAGATAAGGGCTTTGCGGACTAAAGAGCTGGACAGGGTACTTTCTTTAGAGCAGTGATCCCCAACCAGTGACTCAGGGGCAACATGTTGCTCACCAACCCCTTGGATGTTGCTCTCAGTGCCCCTGAACCAGGTAGTTATTTTTGAATTCCTGACTTGAGGGCAAGTTTTGGTTGAATAAAAACAAGATTTACTACCAAATAAAGCCCCCTGTAAGCTAATAGTGTTCATAGATGCTGCCTAATAGCCAATCGTAACCCTTATTTGGCACCTCCATGAACTTTTATGATGCTTGTGTTGCTCTCCAAGTCTTTTTACATTTGACTGGCTCACAAAGGAAGGTTGGGGACCCCTGGTTTAGAGTATACCCCACATAAGTTATCAGTAACCCCCTAGTATTAAACTTTGCTCTTTTAATTATCAAGACACTTCCAAGTAATTCAATAAGAGTAAATAAAGCCACATTTTAAAAGCATCAATCTAAACTGTTGTGCCCTGCTGCAGCTACTGATTTGCTAGGAATACTACACAAGAGAGAATTTCCCAGTTTGCCACATAAGCAGGCAGCACCATGAAAATATTTTAGAAAAATTCACCCAGTAGGTATAATGATAATTATCTCTATTTTACATCCTCGGCTGATAAGATTTACTGCGCCCAACAATATTGATATCTTTGTGCTGGAGATATTTACCTTGCCACCAATAGATATTTTTGCCAATATTAGAGTATAGTCATTTTTCTTATATTGCAAATAATTAGACAGCAAAAGGATTTTATTGTTAGCGCTGAAGTGTGACCATAAATTATCATTAATACTTTCTTTTCTTTAGGGCGGTTAAACAACACTTGCCTGCAATAAATATCTCATATCTTTAAAGTTAAAAGCCTATTTTCCTTGTAAGCCTGTTAATGCTTTTTGTTCAGGTTAACCAAACAATTAAACCCCAAATTAAATTTGTGCAGTAAAGGAGAAATATACACCCATGAGCCAAATATATAGGGTCGTATACTAATAACGTTTCTGTTTAACATAGACAAATATTTGTTTATTAAAGGGGAACTCCAGCCACACACAACTTAAGCTTTTTGTAAAGTAATTATAATTTCAAGTAATTTTGCAATATACGTCAATTAAAAATACGCAGCCTCATGATTTTTAATGTAATAATATGGTTTAAAACAGTTACCTAAGCCCGGCCCCCTGTTACCCTGCTCATCTGACTGACTACTTTGACATTCAAATGAAATGTAACAATAGTCAACTGTCCTCAGCCTGCCTTCAGCCTGCATCCTCCAAATCCCACAATTCCCTGCACACGTGAATAAGGGAAGCAACATGACATGAGTGCAATGCATTGTGGGTTGAGTAGTTCCTACATGCTGTCTGTAAGCTGTGGAGAAGTTGTTACAATTTGTAACATCAATTTTTTAGCCCCTCCTCCCCTGCCAGGATTTCAAATGATGCAGAAAGATAAGGACTATTTTGCATTTGTATATCAGCATATACAGTAAAATGGTATTTATTCATACTTCTTGAAGGAGCAGATTACAATAATAGGTATATTAGGGGTTTCTGTGTTATCTGGGGCTCTTTAATAACTTTTGATTCGGAAGCCAGAGATCCCCTTTAAGCAATGAAAGATTTTAAAAGAAGACTTTTGAAATAAAAATGCTATATTTATTTCTAATTTTTATTTTAATAAAAATGGTAAAAGGGTACCGAACCCCATAAAATGATTTCCCAATGCTTGTACCTTTTAGTCTCCTATGCTTCCCTCCCCTCTCTCTGTATTGCCAACAAGTCAGGTAAATATGCACTAATGTATCCATCCTGCACTGAGCCGGCACTAGCCAGCCAGCAAACAGAGGGCCAGGAGGCACAGGCTGAATGTCAGGATATGATGTTCAGCCTGTGCCTGGCTGGCCCTCTCTGTCCTACCCTTTCTTTTGTATAGGAAGGAGTCAGGCTAGGATCGATCAATCGATCGTCGCATAGAGGATTCTGCCCTGCATCGTCATATCGCCTTATTTCAAATGACAGGAAGCCAAGTTTTAGCAGGTATTTTCTAATAAAGCATTCAAAATAATTAAAGGTGTGCAGAATAGGGCAATTATTGGGGCAGGGTAGAATAGATTTTTTATTTTTAGTGTTACTTTTCCTTAAAAAAAACCTTCAGTAGGAAGCTTTGCCATTAAATATGTAAAGGTAAATATGTCCGTGATCTATACAGATCCAGCATCCCAGGCCTTAAAGGAGAAGGAAAGGTAAAAACTAAGTAAGCTTTATCAGAAACGTTTATGTAAATACAGCAATAAGCACTCACAGAAACGCTGCACTGACTTCTCTGTAAAAAGATTTGTTGTGTCTGTAATCCCTGTGCCAGAGACACGCAGCTTTCAGCTTCCTGCTCCCTCAAGAATGCTAAGAGCTCACCCCCCCTTAGGAATGTGGATCTAAGCCAATCAGCAGGAAGCTGACTCATAATCTAACTAACTGAGCATGTTCACTTGATCCCAGTGTCTGTGCAGGAGTGAGGCATTATGGGAACTTTCTTTACACCGCTCAGTGTTTTTTATTACTGTTTGGCTTCTGATCATCTGAACAGGAGAAATATGGGGAGACTTAAGGGCACTATTGAGACAACTGAAGGTATGCCTGCAGCTTGAGATTAACTGTTTACTAGCCTTTCCTTCTCCTTTAAGAACTTGATAGCATAAAGACCCAGAAGATTGGAGCTGAATAGTTATTCATGGCTCCATCTTGGAGAACCTTACATAGTTACATAGTTAAGTTGGGTTGAAAAAATATCAAGGTCCAAATTCAACCTTTCCAAGTAAGCCCAGCACACACAAACCTATACTTACCAATCTATACACTCACATACATAAACTATATATACCAACATCAATACTAACTATAGATTTTAGTATCACAATAGCCTTGGATATTAAACTTGTTCAAGAAATCATCCAAGCCCGTCTTAAAGGCATCAACAGAATCTGCCATAATGTTATGTAAACTGTATATTAACGTTAACTGCATTTATTTGTTATATGTTTAACAAAGGCAAAATGCCTCAAATAATTTTGTGCCCCACAGACCTAAGGAAACACCGCTTGTTGTGGTAACTAAACTCATCTGTTCTTCAAAGGCCAGAGTTTTGGCACCACAATATAATAAGACTGTTACAAAGAAACCATGTGAGCAGCAGAGGTGATTCAGTTCGTGACTATGAATATTTTTCACCCTATCTCTATGAATCTCTGTTCACTTTTTTTTTTTTCTTTTTTTTTTTTTTAAACATCGTTGGTCAGGTAGGGGGAAAAAACTTGACATTCAGTCAAGTTCAGAGCCCTCCCTTAATCTCCTTAGGGAATCCTTAGACCAGAAAGAAAAATGCAGGACCTTTCCGCTGTTAACTGCTTAGTTGCCAAGAGGCTTTACGTAGATGACCTTGCCAGCAATAGGGCAAGCAGTGCATCAATGCTAATTGTGAGCAAGCCTCGTGTATTATAGATAGCTGCAAGTGGCAGAACCAGTATAAGCTGTTAAATATAAAGTGCCTCAAATACATAGAGAATTAGCACGTTATAAATGCGCTCTTGCATTGCTGCTCCATGATCATTTGCTCGGTTGTTCGTTGTCCTATGACTAATGGCTACTGCACTGCAGGGGCTACATAAACAACACAATTGTGTCTAACAATGTAACTGGATGGAGAGATTCCTATTCACTGAAATGTGTATACAGTACATTTGTATAATCTTAGCAACCTACACTAACTACTGTTCCTCCCTCCCTTAAATGCAATTGTCCATGTCCTCGACATAACCCTTTCCATGGAGTAATGAAGGAGGTTTTATCCTGGGAGCTTATTAAAGCACTGCACATACGCTCACATCCCCTCTAACACAGCTCCAGCTCCATGAGTGATGGTAAAAGCACCAGGCTGTGTCAGCTGCCCACACCAGACCCAAACTGAGCCAGACACAGGGCGGGGAGTGAGGGGAAAAAATCTGCTGCCTGGATGTATTTCCCTTAGGAGTGCCAGCAATCCCCTCTATAAATCCAGGGCTCTGCTCTGATCCTCCTATCCAGAGCATTGATCTGAAAGTGTACAGAGGGGGATTAAACAGAACAGAGAAGGAAGGTTCAGACCAAGCCTAGAAACCTCATGGGAACAAGGCTTAAAATGTTGAATATGCTACCAACTGCATGGAATTTTTGCCGACATCTAGCAAAGGAGTGGTCTTCTTTCATATCATACACATCCCTAAGATCTCCTGTCTTGTAAAAGTCAGATGATAAGACTCACTGTATATTGTCTCTGGCAGTCTTACAAAAGGCCATCATGGGTGCATCTCAGTCTGTCACTTGGCCAGTCATTTCTGTCACGTATCTGTTCTTACCTTTCAATGGCCATGCACAAGAACATTTTACAAAAGGTGTAAGAATTGATAGAAGTCCATGGTTTGAAATGCTGTGTCACAATCAGATCAGCCAAAAAAGTAGAAACTACCAACATGTTTTATGTATTTTGTGCAGAGATTTATGCAATGTTGTGTGCTGTAAAAATGGTAGATTGAGATGATAGATAGATAGATAGATGATATAGACTAATAATACTTATGATACCAAAGGAGGAATGGTAATGATGGAAACACAGTCACTGTAATTATACAAACATGTGTGCAGTAATGCAGGTATACTCTATAGAGATAGGTGGATGATGATCAATAGATAGATAGGTAGATAGGTAGACAGATAGATAGATAGATGATATAGACTAATAATACTAATGATACCAAAGGAGGAATGGTAATGATGGAAACACAGTCACTGTAATTATACAAACATGTGTGCAGTAATGCAGGTATACTCTATAGAGATAGGTGGATGATGATCAATAGATAGATAGGTAGACAGATAGATAGATAGATAGATGATATAGACTAATAATACTAATGATACCAAAGGAGGAATGGTAATGATGGAAACACAGTCACTGTAATTATACAAATGTGGGTGTAGTAACACAGGTATATTCTATAGAGACAGGTGGATGATGATGATGATGATGACAGATAGATAGATGATATAGACTAATAATACTGATACTAAAGGAGGAATGGTAATGCTGGAAACACAGTCACTGTAATTATACAAATGTGGGTGTAGTAACACAGGTATATTCTATAGAGATAGATAGATAGATAGATAGATAGATAGATAGATAGATAGATAGATGATATAGACTAATAATACTAATAAAAACAAAAGAAGAAACACCAATGCTGGAAACACAGGGACTGTAATTATACAAATGTGGGTACAGTAATGCAGGTATACTCACAAAAAACATACAGGTACTCTTATGACAGAGAGATAGATAGATAGATAGATAGATAGATAGATAGATAGACAGACAATAACTCAAAGCATAAACACAGGCATTTGAGAACTGATTGCACTACTAGAACAATGCAGGTGCGTGTCTTATTGCTGGTACTCTCCTGGCATGACTGTCTCCAGTTGGCACCATTCAGTCAATTTTGAATTACATGTCACAGTCACAACAATACTGAGTCAGTGCTTGCTGAAATGATTCTATGTACACATGCATGCTCTCTCAGTTTTCACTGGTATTCCTGCAGTGTATTCTTGGGATTAAAGGAACAATCACTTGTATCTGTCACAAAAGGGTCAGCATGTTATATCATTTCTATCTTTAATGGTCAGATTTGATCACATACTTTCTGCCTTCCATTGTTATTCAATTTCATTTCAAAGACTATGTACAATTTTCTGTTGCATTTGAGCGCAGCAGATTTAGCAAGTTTAAATAAGAAGCCAGAGGAAAATGACATACATGCATAAACCATTCCCATGGGCCAAACTGGAGCAGAGGGTACTCTCCAAGGTCAAGTGTAGATATTAGAGTGTTGCTTTAAGATCACTGTCAGTTGAAAGTGAAGCAAAGGCTTGCATCCTAATTGGGCTATTAGTGTGTTATAAATTCATTATTACACGTGTACCCAGATGCTTCCAGTATAATATACATCCTAGGTCCCATTATGAAATTCTCAGTGTCGTAACCCCATATTTGTTATAACGCACATTCAGTTTATTTCCTTAGCCATGTTATAGTGCAAATGTTTTTAAAGACACACTGCCAGAATATATCATGGGAGGCCAAACACAGCCTTCATTTCACTTGTCAAACTGGCATTTAAATCACGGACTTCAAAGAACCCAGCTTTGTTTTTGGCAAAGAAGTTTATCATAGGGGATTTATGGAAATGTTCAGTAGTGCTGCCAATGTGCCCAAGTATAACAAAGTTTTAAGATGTCGTACCAAATTAGCCATTGAAAAAATGCAGAAAATGTACGTTTATGTAAAAGGTATCACCTAACCTTACATTTTCTGCAAGCATAGCTAAGACTGTGTCACTACAGGTATATAGAAATACAGCTATCACCTATTTCCTGAATATCTTAACGTTGCAGTTGAGAAAGAGATTGAGGGTATCAAGTTTTTTTGAATATGCTGATTCGCACACATTGGCAAGTACTTGCAGGCTTAGGCCATACTGCAGGCTTTCTAAGATCGGTCCAACAAAGAACCTCAAAGTACACCAATGCAGTCTTTCCTGAACAGAATTTAAACCTGACCAATAGATATCTGCCTGATTTTAGCCAAATATATGTCAGGCAGGTCCTCCTGAAGGGGCAAGTCAGCAGCTTTTAACCAGCCCATGGATAACCACCATGTCTGTTTTGTCCATTCGTGGCCAAGTTTACCACTGATGTCATGCACACAAGCCATAAGTTTAAATGTAGCAAAATACTTCAACAACTGCAGATCTAAACAAGAATCTATGCATTGTTCCCCTTGTTCCTACCTCAACATTACATGTTGCATTCAGGCACCAATATATCTATTTTATTTTTATTCCTGTAATTAGATGCAAACTCACTCCACCAGTGGATTATTAACCTCCTCTATTTTGTACTTAAATGCACAACACATCCCTGCAAGTCACACTTTTTAAAATCAATATTATACCATCACATAAATAAGAGTAATTACAGGCACCCAGCCAGGAAAATGAATGAATAGGACTTGCCTCTGGAGAGCTGTGTCAATGATCATCAATATTCAGCTACAAAACTCAGTTTCCATTTAATGGTACTTCCCAGTCTACCTTTTGGGCACCACTATTCTAACGAAATTTGGTCAGACCATTTTTGATAGAAAAAAAAAATCCAGCACTCGGAGAGCAGTGTCAGGATGTGAAGCACATCCCCTGTCCTTACTCCTGTCATAGGGTAGGGTTAGTGCATCTGAGCTTGAGCATAGGATAAATTGAAGTGGCCCAGTCTGAGGGTAAAAGAAAACATATTAGGAATTGCTTTTTTAAAAAAAAAAATGTACTTTCATTATATTGTGCACTTATTTACTTAACAGAGGCCAGCCAGTGCAAGTGTGTTTATTATGTGTCATTATTTCAGTGTTTAAAAATAGGAGGTGACAAAATGTTGGCACTCTTATTTAACTTTAGCATTTTTTTAAGAAATGTATTATACCTAGCCACATTCAGAGGTCCCACTAGGCTGGTTGGTTGGTGGGACACTATTTGTTATTCAGTAGAACTGGGACAGGACAGAAGCCAAAGCTCAGCAGAACAGATCCTTTTAATTTCACAGATGATCTTTTTTTGTCGTATGTGAGCTGATCCCATGTTATGAGAAGCCAGTTTATACATCTGACTACATGACTTTGTAAGACTGCCATAGCTATGCAGAGACTTTAGCCTTTAATTCAAGGTTTT
This sequence comes from Xenopus tropicalis, assembly GCF_000004195.4. Taxonomy (NCBI): domain Eukaryota; kingdom Metazoa; phylum Chordata; class Amphibia; order Anura; family Pipidae; genus Xenopus; species Xenopus tropicalis. The sequence continues at coordinate 136,713,294 of NC_030678.2, read as the reverse complement.
CTTGTAAATTAATTTTGATTCCTTTCTGCCAACGGGTTTCCATGAACTTCCTCACCTAAAAAATGTGCCCTGCTGTTAGTACTGCAGTTTTCACAATCCTTACCCAGATTTTTAGATTAATTATAATCCATTAAAATCAATATAATTAATCTCATCTATGACTTTCTAATGTTTACACAAAGTCTACTCTTTGTGTCAGGTGTATAGGGAGCTGCTAGCTAAAAGTTCTGAAAGCATGGAACCAGCATAAGATTGCATATAGTGTTGGCTATACATGGAGCTGGTTCAGGGCCAATTTCAACTAAATTGCTGGGCCATCATTCAACTGGTTTCCAGTCAGTCTCTCAAGCATCTGATCATCCATGTGTGGCCATATGTGCAAATGTTCCCTCTGCCCAGTCAACAGTGATCTGCAGAGGCCTTTGAAAACAATGGTGATGGCTCATATCTTTAAAAGCCACTGCAAAAAGAATATGTATCAAACATTTTCCAAGCTGTGCAAAAATTATTAAAGACAATGAAACTAATTCAATGGAGGTGGGAATTTATAAGACACCTTGTGTGAATCTAATTGTTGACATGGGCCAGCACTCATCTTCTGGCCGCAGTTTGCAGCTGCCCCTTGATACGTTCTTGCCTGGGATCATGTGATCCCTGAGGTGGTGTAGTGCAATACAGAGCTCCAGTGGCGATTTCTGCAATGCACATGGGTACACCGTCATTTGGTGCATGGGATCCCTGGGAAGATGTTTCCTCTACTGAACACACCCTGGGCCAGTATGTTTTGTTTTAAGGAAAATAATAGTCAGCCAAGGGTTCCAGGATAGCAAGGGGCATAGAGAACTGTAAATCTTGACATTGGGTCTCCTGAATCTATTTGTTTTACTTCATTGTCTCAAATGAAAGGTTTGTGGTTTTATGGTACAATTTAGCCTCCTCCATACACATTTTTAGCAGTAGGGTTTAGGCACCCTCTCCAATGATGGTCCAGTTACTTACCATAAAGGGGATTTGCAAGTAGAGAGTATCTATATGATCAATTGTCCAGTTGATCGACTTTCCAACTTAATTACACAGACGCAATATCAAACATAGATATGGCAGAATGGCATATGGCCATCATATGGTTGGAAATAGACCATCTTGGTCCACATTTTATTCTCCATTTCCTTCTGATCTTGTCAGAAAGGCACCCAACCAATTGCTGAACTATAGCAGTGAATCACCATTTTCACATCTCTTGGTAGGTTACTTCTAATCCTATATAAGAGATAAGCAATACCCGTCTCATTTTGATTTCTCTTTATTATTTACTTGGAAATCAGGATAGTCTTCACATAATGCACTGCCAATAGTCTTCCAAACCAGAGACGCTTCTGGACTCACTAATGATTCACATACTGGATCATCTATTAAGAATGTCATCCAGCTCATGGGTGACTGTTATTCAATATCTGCCCTTTTGCTTCACATTCTTAATGAAATATAATGTTATAGTGCCACCTGCTGGACAGCATCCATATTTTACACCAAAAAGTGGCATATTGGCAACACAAGAAACATTCAGTCAATGCATCTACCTGCTTCTGACCCAAAATGGCAGTGGCAAGATTTCCTTACTAAATAACAGTATTTTGGACAACACAGGAATGACTCTAGCGGCCATGCCACACAATGACATTGTAAAAAACAATTATGATAACCTAATCTACAGAGAGCTACAGAACAATATATTGTTCCAATGAACGTTTAAAGTGAAGGAGGACTTTAAATAACTGGGGGTATAGGACATAAAAACAGAGACACTGATCTATCCACACTGCGTGTTCACTTCTTTATTAGTTTTCTGTCAGTGGTGGAGGAAGTGAAATCAGGGTGACAATTAATCTGCGATGGATGACAGCAGGCTGGAATGAAACAGGGAAGATGTGGTGCATGCTAAAGAGAATGGGGCGGTGGGTGGGGGGGGTGAAGTGAAGAACAGGTCTGACACTGACACCAGCCATACACCCCACTACTGAATCTCTGCAGAGTACAAGTCTCCTCCACTCTTCAGTCATATCTAAATTATATTATATATTATATTATATAATATATTATATTCTATATTCTATAATATTCTATATTATATATTCTATAATATTCTATATTATATAATATTATATATTATAATATTATATATTATATAATATTATATATAATATTATATATTATATTATATTATATCCATACACACTGCATTCATCCATGTTCCAACATTGCAAGCTTTTTAGTGAATTCCTCTGTCTATGCTAATATACATATACTGCATCTCTTTGCACATAGGTATATAAACTTTGCAAATATCTTCACTAGTGCCAACACTTTAGTGGTCAGGTTATATAATATATAAAAGATTGGCCTAGGCATACTTGCAGCCACAAAAATCCCCCGGAAGGATGCAGAGTTCTGCCTTTTGCTTCCACACTTCTTCCTGTTACAGTTAGAGCTGCATTATTTCTGGTCATGTGATCTCTGAGGGAGCACACAGCCCATCACTAAATGGTGGATCAAGGGAAGAGATGTAAAAGGGCAATATTAACCAATATATATATATTCCAGTTAGGTCACTTAACATAATATAAACTATCTTTTGGTTAAGTATTCATTCTGGGGGTATAGTTTTCCCTAAACAAGAGTAAGTGATAATGAGATACATTACACTACCACACACTTTGTTAAGGCATCAAACCCACTGGTAAAACATCTTCTGCCTATCCGAGTCTTCCCTCCTTCCTTCCCTCCTCTACTACTTGTGAAGCAAGAAAGGAAGACTACAACTATAGAGGAAGCAATTTTAAAAATGATTCCACAACATGGAGCCTGAAGGTAATAACACTTATATGATATGGAATTATTTTTCAGTGCGACAGGTCCCCTTTAACTTAATATGTGCTAGAGGCAGAACATATATGCATCAGCATGTGTTACTCCCATAGGGATGATATCCAAGTAAATATTCTTTGTTTTCTCATGAAATACGTATAAAAATATAAATGTGTTTTATAAAGGGTATTTAGGCTGAAACCACAGCAAATAAAAATATCACAGGTTAGAAATCTGCTTTCCTTACTGCACCACTAAAGCACAACTGCTGTGTATAAATAGTGTTTTATTTTTAAAGAATATAAAATTTAAATACGCATTAAAAGGTATTAGAAATTGGGAATTATCTTGCTCAAAAATTACATTGTACATATACAGAGCATATGATACAAACAGAAATGGAAACAAATTCATTTGGCAACTTTATCACTACTGTTCCAAATCTGCTCCGGGCAGCTATTTCCAAACTTCCTTTCTTCAGCCTGGCTAAAAGTGTCTCAGGCCAGCGAGCAGCGTGTGCAGAATGAGCAAGGGAGGCAAATCTAAAAAGATCAGGACTCTCCACTTGGAATAGGAATAAAGTGCTATAATGACAAAAAGGAAGCAAGAGATTGGTAAAAGCAGCAGCATCTAAGAAACAACAAATAATTATACAAAAATAGTATGAAACTATTTGGACAGTATATTGGTTTGTCATTCTGAGCCCTGATTTAGACAGGATATAAATGCCTTACAAATACTGTCATTATCGGATCTATTATGGCCAAAATATATGTTACTATTAAAACCTGCATATGTACTCAATAATATTGGTCACATAGTGGAAAGAATGAGGTACTAATGTCTGTTTCTCCAATAACAAAATCAGTGAGTGTTTGACAGTAGGATAAAACATTTGTTTCAGCTTTAGGTACTAGCTGTATACTCCTACTGCCCAGCATTCGGTAAAACTCATTTTAAAGAAGACAGCGGGACACTGATGGTTCACTAAGTCAGTTACTTTTTATCCAAGGATCTTAAAGTGGTAGTTCATTTTTAGCTAAACCTTTTATGTTATAGAATGGAAATGCTTTGCAACTTTTCAGTTGGTCTTCATATTTTTCAAATAGGGGTCACTGACCCCAGCAGCCAAAAGACTTTTAATTACATATTGTTCTATTCAGGCCTCTCCTATTCATAACACAGGAATAGGATAATTTGGACCCTAGCAACCAGATAGCTGCTGAACAAAGTTAAATCATTCAAAAACCACACAAAAAATTAAGACCAATTGCAATTTTTCATACACTACATTAAAAGTTAATTTAAAGGTGAACCCTTAAAGCTGCAGATCACCAGGTGCTATTCCTTTTATCCTAAACTTGCAGCAACTAAGAGAGCAGATGGATAACATGCCTCACACTTTATGGCTAATATCTTAACACAAAAATGGTCCTTGGTAATATTTAAGCATATGAGGGCTAACTGCAACATTTAACTTGTAGATATCTATTTATATATAAGCAATTACACACCCTTGTTAAAAAAAGAACATAAGGCTCCTACCAGATGTGGCAAATCCGCCTCTATGCTCCAAAAACTTATTTATGTGCCTGCACCAGGAGCTATTGCGTTGGCTTGGGTGTAGGCACATGGAGCGAATTCGGCACAAAACTGGATACATAAGCAGTTTCGTGTATCTAGAGCGTAGGGGACGATTCTATTGTAAATATAACCAAAACAGGCTTTAAGTTTAATTTCTTCCTGCTGCAAAAATTTAAATTATAGGAACTACTTCAGCATTGGAAGAATTTTGCTAAAGGTGAAATTCATGTGACAAAGGATATCGCAAAGTAATACAGCACTGTAAGCCCTGATAAATACTAATATTAGAAGCCACCAAGGAGGTAAAGGCAGAGTTGCTTTTATACAGATCTCCAAGGTGACTTCTAATATTTATCATAACTGCAGAATTTACATTTTTTTAATAAAATACAAGTTTCATTGAATCCTGTAACAAATTATGTAGCTAAACACCATTTATAAGGCTATAATTTTACAGGATATTCAAGGCTGCTGTGTATTATAAGTACATAATACACAAGAGCCAATAACTGTATTTTTACAGTTAACCCATGGCTTTTGTGTAATTTTATTATAGGAATTATTGTAGGGCTTAGATTATTAGCCGCATAGGAAAAATAATTGGTAATATTTCCACAAAAAGATTGTTCCAATGCCTCATACTCACCAGATTTTCCTGCTTTTCCAAAGTAAAAGCTACAGGGTCAATACAGCTCCTGTGTGTTCCACTGGGCCCCCGAGATGTGTAGAAAGCACATTCCTCATCTAGGCAAGTGTCCCAAAACCGCTGCTTAGCCGACACTGTTGCATGTAGGCGTAATCGTGCTATGTGAGATAAAGAGTGAGAACCTGAGGGAGGAAAATTGGAATTTTGAAAATGAGAGATGACAGCGTCCCCTTAAATGAAATAAAGTACATAAATACTAAAGTAAGAAATACTGAATGTGAAGCATGAGTCTTAAATACAGCTAGTAGCTTAAATATCCTACCCAAAGTGCTTGATTGCAAAGCCTGCACAGCTGGATGGGCAAGAAATGATAAAGGCAAGCTGGCTTTTGTTTGCTCTGCACAATTAGCTGTACACAATGATGCAAACTGCTGGTGCAAAGACAATGCTTGGGAATACACTGCTGCTGTGGCTTCATGGTTAGCAGCTGAGCTCTCTGACACCAAGTCTTTCTTGCTCTGTATGCTGGTAGCAGCAGCAACCCCTATCGTAACTTGCTTAGGTGTGGATCCAGGTACCTGCTGGCAAAAAAAAATAAAAATTAGTCTCTAAACAAAACAGCCACTATGCCCTTAAAGGAACAGTAACTCCAAAAAATGAAATAGCTTTAAAGTAATGAAAATATAATGCACTGTTGCCCTGCACTGGTAAAACTGGTGTGTTTGCTACAGTAACACTACTATAATTTATATAATAAGCTGCTGTGTAGCCACGGGGGCAGCCATTCAAGCTGGAAAAAAGGAGAAAAGGTACAGGTTACATAGCAGATAACTTCTGTAGAATACAATAGTGTTTTATCTGTTATCTGCTATGTGCCTGTGCCTTTTCTCCTTTGAATGGCTGCCTCCATGACTACATAGCAGCTTATTTATATAAATTATAGTAGACTTTCTGAAGTAAACACACAACTTTTACCAGTGCAGGGCAGCAGCACAATACCTTTTAGTTACTTTTATACACTTTCATTTTTTGGTGTTACTGTTCCTTTAAAGGTTCCCTCTCAATAAATGTTTAATCATAAGAACGATTTGATCAGGTATCTGACATTAAAGGAAATGTAACACTAACATTTTTTAAGTAAAAAAGCTATTCTAACCTGCACCAATAACTGCCCTATCCTGCAAACCACTTTTGAGTATTTTGAATGCTTTAATAGAAAATACCTGCTAAAACTTTGCTTCCTTCAATTTTGGCGATATGGCAAAGGAAGGAGCTGCATCCACTATGCAACGATCGTTTGATCGTGCCTAGCCTGACTCCTTCCTAGACAGAAAGGCTAGGCTCAATCAATCGATTGTCGCATAGTGGTTGCTGCTCCTTCCTTCCCCATATCGCCGTAGTTCAATTGACAGGAAGCCAAGTTTTAGCAGGTATTTTCTATTAAAGCATTTCAAATACTAAGTGGTTTGCAGGAAAGGGCAGTTATTGGTGCAGGGTAGAATAGCTTTTTTACTTAAAAAATGTTAGTGTTACTTTTCCTTTAAAGCTGCCATACACAGACATTGGCTGGCAACCCAGCCCCTCTTAACAGCTGCCTGCTGGACTCTGTATCTGCCAAAACAATGGCCTTCTCCCTCTTGGGGGAAAAAAAACAAAAAAAAAACAAAAGCAGCTTGTGGAGATATAGATTGGACAGGCTGGAATATCCTTACTGGGATTTTCTACTATGAATTTTCTCCTATTAATGCCCCTTTGTGGAAGGGGTGCCCAAGTGGGCTCTTCTGACTCCGTATCTGTATAGGTGAGTAGATCAGGATTTTTCCCGGGGTTTTGGGCAGAGCTCTAGGATGTGCAAGCACTCACATCGGTGATCAGACCACACACCCCCTTTTCCCAGCGATTGTAATTGCTTACCTGATACCCCTGGCCGGTTCTCTTCCTCCTGTCTTATTTCTTCAGAACCCCGGGGCCAACGCATGCGCAGTTGAGCAAAAAAACCCACTTTTTGTTAAAGTGTTAAAGAAGGAACGCTAGCTCACATACACCCCACCTGGTGCACTTTTCTCCTAACAGAAGCACAGGCCGGGGGTTTAAGGCAAGTGATCACAATCACTGGGTGGGTGCCTAACATTCTGGCTACCCCCAGTGATTGAGACTTTCCTTCTCCTTTAATGCTGTGAACACTTAACTAGACTGCAAATATATTTTAGCTCTCTGCCAATCAGTTGTCAGGTCTTGCTTTAGCATCTTTGCAAAAAATTTATAAGCCATGGATACTCTATAAAGGGATTGAGACATGGGTAGGGTTGTTCCTGCTGTTTCAGAGTCTACTTACTGTAGAAGTGAATAAGTCTCCAGTAGCTGCAGTCAGTTACCCGAGCTTAAAGTCTGAATCATATCATATTTACACATGCACACATCAATGTTGGAAAGAAAATCTGCACTCACAGGGTTTTTAAATTGTAAATGTGCATTTATTTGGTAGACATTTTGACTGGGTCAGTATGCCTTTAGAATAGGCTTTTATGACAGGTGTAACCTTCCAGCAATATGATTTTTGGAGACCCCTTAACTAGGATTCAAAACAACCGCCAGAGAACAAGGAGCATATGCATACATAGGGAGCAGACATTACATATGTAGAAGCATGGCTGCTGAATCACTGTGCTGTTAAAGTTAGTCTAGTATGTAAAGTACAGCAATGCCAGCCTTTATTTATACTTTCAGTTTGCCAAATTTATATTTGCAATGGTCTGAATACTTTTAAAATTATTATTGGTGTTTCATAATAAAAGGTGCAAGGTTTGCTACAGGTCTAGTGAAGTACAGCAGCTTCTCAGAAGGCAGCATTGTTGGTCACACATTTAGAAAGTAAATCTTACTGGCTGCTATAAGTTACTGCACCTGGGCAAACCTTGTAATTTTTATTACATATGGAATTATGGAATTTGTGCCATGCCAGACAGGAGCAACACATAGTTAAAGGAGACATATAGCATAAGTGAAACCATCCGTAGTTTTGTAGGCAATAACAAATAATATATGGTGCTGGTTTCACTCTGAGCTAAAAATAGGCATTATGCTCAAAAATAAAGGGGTTATTGGAGCTCCCTATAGATCTACTATGGTCCCTGTTGGTGTTTCAAATTAGAGGTGCGGGTGTTCTAATGGTGTGGCTCAAGCTCTGATCAGTGTTAATTTGAGCTATGAAAAACCAAGTTGCCTGTCTGGGCCTAATTGCAACTCTGCTCACCTTTCCCTCTTCTGTATCTCCTGAACTTTCACCATCTGAGAACAGCCGGAGTACCACTTTCTCCTAAAATAAATCAAGTAACACAAAGCCATGGTTTTTTGTCTCATTAACACTTCAAAAGAAAAAAAAAATTAACAATGGCAAATTTTAGTGGCTTACAAATACTGAACACTGAATTTCAAAACTGTATGGCTAGAATATAACTTCCACCACTTTTGCTAAGGAGGCTGGGAGTTGTCCAGCAACTGCTACAGGTTGCTGGAATATATATAACTCATGGCTTAGGATGCACTAGTAAAGCAGTGAGTAGAATTACATTCTCAAAATGACTTGAGTAAATTGATATGAGAAGACTATGCATTACAGTGAAAAGTGAAAGAATATAATTAGCAAACAAGAATGTTCCACTTGCCAAGAAACATCTGCAATCAAAACATATTTTTCTTAATGCAACATTATGTTTCTTTTTAACTTAATGTGTATTAACATTTGCTAACAGGTTCTGCATAAAAATACACAGCTAAAATTCTAAATTGCTATAAAGGCTCCAGACAATAACGGAAGCAGAAAAATTCCCCAAGTGAAATTAGCCTTTTTAGCAAAAGGCACACACTGCATTTGCTCCACCAGTGTATACCCCCACTGACTCCCATTATCCAGATTGAAAAATGCCGCATGTAACTTCATCCTTAAGATTTCAGTGTAACATGAAAGAGCCTACGGCAGTGTTTACGGATAGTTATGTTGCGGACTGTGCAGGTCCATTCCCTAGTGTAGTGATCCCCAACCAGTGGCTTGTGAGCAACATGTTGCTCATCACCCCCTTTCATGTTGCTCCCAGTGGCCTCAAAGTAGGTGCCCATTTTTAAATTTCTGGCTTAGAAGTAAGTTTTGGAAGCACAGAGACAGTACAGCACAGTTTTACTCCAAGCAGAACCTCCTGCAGGCCAGCAGGCCACACGGGGCTACCAAATAGCCAATCACAGCCCTTATTTGGCATCCTCAAAGAACTTCTCATGCTTGTTGGCTCACCAACACTTTTTACATCTGATTGTGGCTCACAAGTTAAAAAGGTTGGGAATCCCTGCCCTAGCACTCGATTAAAGTAATAATGTACCATACTACGTTTCCCTTCGATAATGACAACACATTGGCTCAGTGGGTATCACTGCTGCCTTTCAGTGCCTGGCTTCTGAGTTCGATTCCAGACAGGGCACTCACTATCTGTAAGGAGTTTACATGTTTTCCCACTGTCTGCATGGGTTTCCATCAGGTACTCTGTTTCCTCCCACACACCAAAAAACATACAAGCAAGTTAACTGGTTCCTGACTAAATTGATCATAGTATGTGTGAAATGTGACAGGAATAGTAAGCTCCCTTGGGGCAAAGACCGTTAAGAATAATGTATTAGCTCAGTTAAGTGATTTGTATCTCAGAGCTATATAAATACTAACAGCTGACTGCACCTTTAGGGAACAACAAAGAGATACAAACTGAACCCTACTCAAATGGAGTAGTTAAAAATTTTATCTACAATACACAATTGCTTTTTGGCATTCCTAAACAAAGAAATGCTAAGTATGCACAACGTGGCAACAGTCACAAGCATCAGTGAACCTTCTTGTCTTTTCTATACATGTAAACACATTCCTGAAAGAGGCAAACACATGGCAGTCAAAATGTGAGCAGTGAGCTGTTTTATTCATGATGGGACAGGATGAGGTCAATTTTCATGGCAAACACCTGAAAATACAAATTCCCCAGTATATCACTCATACATGGTAACTTACAATAGGGGGTTCATCTTCACACAAAACAGGGGCAGGTGAAGTCTGATCTGCCCATCTCACAGTGGACTTAGTGGAGCTCTGCAAAAATCAGAGAAACGTAGAATTAAGCAGTCTCCATACTAAAACCTCCAGTAAAGCAAAACATTTTTCTGAAGACACCAGAGGTATTACCATGGGGCAAATTACTACCTACCTGAAGATCAGTTTGCTTGGCCTCCAACTTTTTGTTTGCCATCTCTAGAGCTAGTGCACGTGGTGTTTTGGGGAATATGGGTTTCTTAAAAGTGACTGAACGTTCCTGGGAGAAAAGCTATAGAAAAGTATACAAAAATCACATTGCCATAACTTATCATAATAATTAACATAATGCCAAACTGAATATCTACTGGGAATTGTATCTTTAGAACTTGGTGTTTTCAGTATCACCTGACAAAAAAAAAAAATCTGTAGAAAACAACCAAGCAGCGAACAGAAGGCCTTGGCAATAAAAAAAAATACAAACCCTTGCTGATGGTTTTGCATGAGGAATTCGTCTAGCAGAGCACACTGGCGAATCTGTAGGAGTCTGAGAATTCTTAGAAATGCGGCAAGAGCTGAAGACAGAGTCTAACAAAGAAGATGAAAAAAGTTTCAGACAAGCTGTGTTTTTCCCAAGCTGTACATACATAAAAACCACTCTCTTTGCCACAAGTTGACAGTAAGATTTTCTTGACAAAATTTAGAAAGTTGATCAAATACCAGGACATGGGCTTTTGGCACAAGTGGACAGCTTTTCCTGCATCATACACCATGAAAGATTAGAGAGGCTGTCCGTGTGTATCTTGACCAAGCCTCTGATTTGCATGGCACCCAAAAGAATGTATTCTTCCTTTATTGCAAAGTCAATATTTTCTTTTCCAAGAAAAGGTACAGCCACACTTTTCTCAATGTAAATATATTTATAGTTTCTTTTGCGAATGTACATATTTGCACTTGTTCTACACTGGTGGCCTTGTTTATACTGGTTCTGTTATGTGCAAGTTGGCACAAGATACTGTTTTAGTGGGGAAGTAAACTCAAAATTGTAAATGTGCTCAATAAAAAGTAATAGTAACTTAGTAATAACTAAGCATTTTTTTCAATACACATTCATAAACATTTTTCAGTGGTTCTAAAGTTACTTGTAAATGTATTCGCAATTCAAAGTCTTTTTCATACTGCCAGTAATAGTCGTTAATAAATCATTTAGCTTGTAACCCCTATGAGGCAGAGACATCCTATTTGTTTCTTTAACTTTCAGCAATAATTCTTGAATGTAACTGTATTTTGTGTTTATTTATACTGTATTATTGGACTGACCATTTTTTGTTCTATTGATTTGTTTTAAATGTACAGCACTCCATACACATAACACTATATAAATAAAAATATACTAAATTAATAGGGACACCTCCAGAACTGCATTGAAATATATAGAATAATGTATTTTGTCCAATGACATATTTATTCCAGTTATAATTTGTTGTAGGGAAGAGCAAAGAAACATTTATTTTAAAAAAATTTTAAGTGGAAGGGGCAAATTAGGGGCTGGAGCTTACAAATGTTTATGTCTAATTTCAAGTTTAAAAATGTAATACATTTTCAGCATAGTATCTGAAAAGTGTTGAGGAAAACTCAATGCATTAGTTAGGGCAATAGTTATAGCCATATTGTTGCACAAGTGTTCAGTAGCTTTTGCTGGGGGGACAAGACACCCAGGAATTGCTTTCCATTCACTTCACTGGCAATCTTTCACACCTCCAAGATGATGAAAATGAAGAAGTCAATATTTGTGATCTACAATGCCTTGATCTATGAATTTATGACCAGTGGTCACAGTTCTCTTACCTTTAGCCAACACAGATACACGACCACAGGAAGGTTTTGGTGTAACCTGTCCAGTTAGAGACCCAGAACTGCCCTGCAAAGGCAATAAAGTAGACATGAAAATATATATAAAAAAAAAATGTTTGCAATTGTACTTGGATCATAATGTTCTCTCACACAAGACTCACCATGTTCCCTCTGTTGGGCATATTTCTACTCTGTGCAAGGACTCTTTGTGCCAAACTCACCCTGCCACAACTAAGACCAGTTTCCCCAGTATTTGAAAGGATACTGGCCAAGGCTTGTGAATCTGCTACAAAGACTTCAACCTTAGAATCTGAAATATAAAAAACAATCAGGAAGGCTTGCAACACAATATATTTTGTGATTCCCAAAGAGAAAAAGTGTAGTGCTGCATGTAATGAGATCAACAGAATTAAACATCACCTGCACTTGGTTTTTCAGTGGGCTCCTTTAACAGATCTTTTTCCTCATCAGAAATCTCTGCTGCAGCAACAGGCAATTCACATCTGAGTGTTTTGGAATTACAAAGAATATGAAATATTGTCAATACTACACCACAGACCTATCTAAAGAAGAGTATAATACAAAAACACATACCTTGATTCTGGCAATTCTAGCTCTGGTCCCTCCTCCTGCTTCTTAAAGATCTCATTGCTAGCATCAGGTGTATGAAGAGGTACTGTCATCTGCTGAATTACTGAATTAACCTACAAAGAAGCAAGTCATAAAACACTTTGAGATAAGTCTAAAAAGTGATTACAGTTTTTAAAGCACTGCCAAGCATATAAAGTTGTCACAGTAACAAAAGTAGGAGACAAATACTTTAAGCAAAAGCATATTTTCTATATAAAAATAGACAGTGGTAACTAGAGTGGTAACTGTAATGTATTCCTTTTGGTCTTTTCTTGGCACCACTCCATTACTATGGCTTTTCAATTGTTGTCTTGCAGCTGAGGCAACTGGCCTGTGAGCTGAGCTGGCTCCCTCTCATGGCACATCCTGCAATTGCTATGTGGCCATGTTACAGTCTTGAGAATTGGAATGTGGGAAAATCCAGATTAGGGTTATGAGTGGGCAGTGAAATGTGACTTCATATTAAATCCCACCCACCTATCACTATACAAATGGAACCTATAATCTGGAAACCAAGGGCCAGGGGTTTTTAGCTACCATCATTGACAAGGTACTGTAAATATAACACAACAAACAAAACTCAGTAAAAAAAATTTTGTAAAGGAAACTATGGGAAACGGTACTATTGTATTTGAGTTTTTTTAATATTCTGATTAAAAGAACATATACCAAACAAAATATTTTATTTTTATGGAGTGTGGAGTACACAAGAAAAAAAAAAAATCAAACACCATTTGTTACAAAGGCACTAAGCTAAGGTTAAGGGATGTGACAGACAGGGAGATTAGTCGCAATTTCCTCTCAAGGCAGCTTCTGCGACTTCAGCAAATCGCGGCGCCGTGTATGCCATCCCACCGGCGATTTACATTCTAGCTAGTAGGATGGCATTTCGGGGAGATTAGTCACCCGCAACAAGGGAGATTTGACGTGCGGTGACTAATCTCCATATCTGTCACAGCCCTTATAGTTTTCAACATACCTTATAAATCATCCTATCACAAGTTTAAATTCAACAAACAAAAAAACCGTGGCTGACCTGGGATGGAATAGCACATTCCTCTCTAGATGTTGCATGTTCATGCAAACTCACATCAGGGGGTCGGTTTTCAGTTTGATTCTTTTGTTTTATGAGGGCCCTTGGCTCAGTAGCTGTATAGGAAAGTCAAAACAATATTAATACATTTACAATCACTTGAAAGAAAAGGTTTGTAAATGTATAAATGTTCCCATTTCAAAATGAGGTCAGGCTCATTTGCCAATTTTCTTATTCAGGAGTTCTCAATACACAATTTGCAGAACAAAATTCAAAAATTTTGGGGCAGATTTACTATAATAAGTGCTAATAGTTCCCTAGTAGCCGATCAATCTTTGCTTTCATTTCTAAATTGCTAAAAGCAACTTTACTTGTTTAATTTAAAACCTATGTTCATAAATAGCCACTTTATCTAAACAATGAGTATAATTTACATTGTGGAGAGCAGATCTTTGCAGAGGAACAGTAGAGTTTTAAAGGATCAGAAATCAATTCACTTACTCATTTTGAATTTTAAGCTTTTTGGCAGGACCCTCTTCACTTTTTGTATCAGTTACTTGTTACTTTGTATGCAATTCTGTATGTTGAATGTATTGTACAGCGCTGCAAAATATGTTTGCGCTTTATAAATATGTTAATAACCATAATAATTATAATCTTCTCCAACCACAATAAGTCTTGTGTCAGGTTGTTACTACACATGCATCTTTGCTACTAAGACATACCCTTATTTGGCAGCCAGGAGAAGCGCGGCATACTTTCTGGATAGCTGCACGGTGCTGTGTACATGGAATTTCGGACCATCTTTAGAAACAAATAAATAAGCAATAAAGACAATAACAGTTATTTGGACTACAAGACAGTTTTTACTGTTAAACATACTGCAGAAACATAGACATCTCTTATTTACTACTCATTATCAACAATGGTTTTCTATATCTTACTATGTTCTTGCCACTGAAGGGATGCGCATTTGAGGACACTCTCATGGGAACCCTCTGTGCCAAGCTCAGTTTTCCAGTTGCTCCTCCAGCAGTAGATATCCCAACATTAAAAATGATACTGTTAAGAGCTGCAGGGTCAGCTTTAAAGTGCATCGTGGAACCATCTGAACAATGCAAGAAATTGCATAGTGAAGAAAGGATGGCATCCATACATTTTTTTTTGTTTGTTTTTTTTAAACCTGCACTATACACAATAACAATGAACTTATTCTTCACTCTGTATTCCTGTATATATATATATTTTTTTTTTTTTTTTTTTTATATAGATTTACTACTCATTGGGACAGCAAGTATTGGCACCAGTATGCCAGATCATGAGAGAGAACTAGTAAAGTGTCTGTTCTGGCTTTAGATTTATTATGTTTTTAGGACAGTTCCTCCCATATTATATATCACAATACCAGTTTATAAATAGGTCTTAAACAACCCAAAACTGGAATAACACAAAGGAAGTTGATTGATCACAAACACACAAGCTGTTCCTAGAATAAGACTTGTACCCTAAGTGCTTAACTATGGATACTGAATTAATCCTTAAAAAAAACAAAGTACCTTTTGAATTGGCTGTGTTATTTTGTCCATGAAAAACTTCACTTAATGGCTCTCGACCTGTAAGGCCTGCGACAGGAGATTTCATGTTGGAGGAAGTTGCCACAGGGTGTCCGACATCAGTGACTGATGCTATGCGAAACTTGTCTCCTTTCTGAGACAAATTGAAAGGCCGAGGACGGGTGCAGGACTTTTTAGAGATGGCTTTACCCTACAGGAAAACAAAAACAGTAGATATATAGAGAAGATTGTATGGGCAACTGGGGGCTTTGGACAATTATTAAAAAAGACAAAAGTCTGAATCTCCCTGCAATAGAATTAATATTCTGCACATTTCAGTTTTCTACTGTAAAAAGAAATGTTGCTGTATTTAAGGGGATTGTGGAAACTAGATCAAGAATATTACATTAAAATTTCAATTTAAAAAAAAAAAAAAATCAACCTCACCAACCCAGACCCAACACGATATCATAATCTGTCATTACTTACATAACTACGCTTGGCCCTGCCCATTGAGGAGGCAGAGCAGGTACCAGTATATAAATGAAAGATGGCATTACACTCAAATAAGGCTTATTTGATATAGCAACATACAGCAAAGTCAAAATGGAAAATTAATAGTAAAAGACCTATATATAAATAAAAGCTTTAGTTGTCACAGAACACATTATGTCCCTTTTGTGGAGAAAAAGGCATCAGAGAGCTGCAGCACTTCCAGATCAGGAAGCCTCTCCTTTGTTTACCCCACCCTCATGAAATGAGCAGAGGCAGGGACAAGTGGAGACCACAGGTCTGCTGTTATCTGTACCTCCAGCACTCCTCCAGTGCAACTACACACTCCCCAGATAAATGTCCCATAGTTTATTTGAGTCAAAAGAAGAGTCCATGATGTTCAACCCCCAGTATGTATGCACATTTTTCATTTTGGGATCTCTCCACAGAGTTGGGTAATCCTATACATATTAGGTATCGCACTGTTTAGAGGGCATTTATAATTCTGGATGACTTAACTTTGTATGTAAGGATGTGTGAAAGATAAGATGCTGTGTAAAACCTTGTGACACTTCAGAAACATTCTAGAAACTGCTAAGTGTAGGAAAACTTTGCAGTTCGGTAGTTTGGAGCAGAACAGCATTTGCCGATTTTGGGTTGGCAGTAAGAGGGATGCACTTACTCTAAGGGACCTGTCAGACAGCACACTTATCTATCTTGTGGGCAATAAAGCACCCCCATCAACTGGAATCGCTGCATGCAAAACACTTCACATCCAGTGATCCCAGCTAATCACATGAAAATGCCTTCTTTAGCATTTTTGTGCAATTACCCAGGATTACCTATGGCTTGTCACTTACTGCCTTTTGCTATATAATCCCCTATTTTGACACAAAGTGGCCTTGCTGGAGTCCTATGTTCATTTCTAACCAAGGAACTATCTGCAAGGAGTTGGTTATATTTTCCCCTTGCTTGAGTAGCTGTTCTCCACCATAGTCCTGTTTCACCTCACACTCGACAAACATACAGACAAGTTAACTGGCACCTGATAAAACTGCCCACAGTGAGTGTGTGTGTGTGTGTGTGTGTGTGTGTGTGTGTGTGTGTGTGTGAATGAAATAGGGACCACAGACTGTAAGCCCCACTGGAACATGATTTATAATCTCTGTAAAGCACAGCAGAATATGACAGCTCCATATCAATAAAAGATAATGAATTACCTTCTGAAACTGGTTCTGCCACACTTGGTGCATTTTCTGAAAGTCAGGGGGTGGCTTGGTTTTTGCAAGTACTGGAAGTTTGCTTTTCTGAGGAATTTTCAGGATATTTTCTTGCATGGTTTGCTTTTCCTTGCTTTGTGGACGACATGCTGGTGGCCCCATGCAATTTTCTTTTCCTTTTTCCCAGCTGCTCTTCTGTTTTACAAAGGACTTGTTTTCACCTCCCACATGAGCTTCCCTAACAGCCTGCATCTTCTCCTACTATGCTCCTGTGTAGAGTCTGCAGCAAGGACCAGATTAGCTTTGCACTTTCCCTGCACAAAGAAGATATATTGTTTCATGTACAATCAGATAAATGTGCCTTCATTTTATAACTTAAAAGCACTCAGTTTATGGCCTTGTGCTTTTATATGGAACTACTCGATGACTATCCTTAATATTTTACAATAGGGGGGTAAATATATTGTATGGTCTTGATATATAGATAAAATATAATGTATTTACATTGTGGGGCAAAATAGCCTATTGTGGTGCAGAGGAATCAATGACTTTGAAGGTTATGAGAGAGTTTATGAGTTTATAAGTAATTATTTGTTTTATGGGAAGCCATTATAAGGACTTCAACAGCAGGGCCTGTACTCTCTTGGGTGAGAGGAGAATTCTGGCAGACGTAGTTATTACAGACTGTAGTAGGGAGAGATGCGCGTTATTAATAGGTTAATAGGTCATTAATAGGTTTCCGTAATCTAGGCATGATAAACTGTGTGCATGCATTTTAGCTGTTGCTTGGGATAGATTATGGCAATACTGCATAAGAAAAAGTGACAGGTTTTGACAGTGGTGTTAATATGGCCAGAAGGTGAGCGAGGAGTCAAAGTTGCCCAGACAGGCTGAGTGAAGGGAGTTAATGAGCATGCCCAGGGGCGTAACTACACAAGAGACAGACCCTACAGCTGCAGTGGGGCCCAGGGGCGTAACTACACAAGAGACAGACCCTACAGCTGCAGTGGGGCCCAGGGGCGTATCTACACAAGAGACAGACCCTACAGCTGCAGTGGGGCCCAGGGGCGTAACTACACAAGAGACAGACCCTACAGCTGCAGTGGGGCCCAGGGGCGTATCTACACAAGAGACAGGACCCTACAGCTGCAGTGGGGCCCAGGGGCGTAACTACACAAGAGACAGACCCTACAGACCTGCAGTGGGGCCCAGGGGCGTTAACTACACAAGAGACAGACCCTACAGCTGCAGTGGGGCCCAGGGGCGTAACTACACAAGAGACAGACCCTACAGCTGCAGTGGGGCCGCAGGGGCGTAACTACACAAGAGACAGGACCCTACAGCTTGCAGTGGGGCCCAGGGGCGTAACTACACAAGAGACAGACCCTACCAGCTGCAGTGGGGCCCAGGGGCGGTAACTACACAAGAGACAGACCCTACAGCTGCAGTGGGGCCATGGGGCGTAACTACACAAGAGACAGACCCTACAGCTGCAGTGGGGCCCAGGGGCGTAACTACCAGAGACAGACCTACAGCTGCAGTGGGGCCAGGGGCGTAACTACACAAGAGACAGACCCTACAGCTGCAGTGGGGCCCAGGGGCGTAACTACACAAGAGACAGACCCTACAGCTGCAGTGGGGCCCAGGGGCGTAACTACACAAGAGACAGACCCTACAGCTGCAGTGGGGCCCAGGGGCGTAACTACACAAGAGACAGACCCTACAGCTGCAGTGGGGCCCAGGGGCGTACTACAACAAGAGACAGACCCTACAGCTTGCAGTGGGGCCCAGGGGCGTATCTACACAAGAGACAGACCCTACAGCTGCAGTGGGGCCCAGGGGCGTATCTACACAAGAGACAGACCCTACAGCTGCAGTGGGGCCCAGGGGCGTATTCACAAGAGCAGACCCTACAGTGCGTGGGGCCAGGGCGTTAACTACACAAGAGACAGACCCTACAGCTGCAGTGGGGCCCAGGGGCGTAACTACACAAGAGACAGACCCTACAGCTGCAGTGGGGCCCAGGGGCGTAACTACACAAGAGACAGACCCTACAGCTGCAGTGGGGCCCAGGGGCGTAACTACACAAGAGACAGACCCTACAGCTGCAGTGGGGCCCAGGGGCGTAACTACACAAGAGACAGACCCTACAGCTGCAGTGGGGCCCAGGGGCGTAACTACACAAGAGACAGACCCTACTGCTGCAGTGGGGCCCAGGAATGTACAGGGCCAAGTGAGGCCTTATGTAGTGAGCTAATTCAATATATTTGTACAGAATTGGCCAACTTCTCAATGTTTTGGACCATAATTTGAATCTGCGGTTGGGCTGGCATAAAAAAATCCACTTAGTACCTACCCCCCCCCCCCCCCATCTTGTGCTACCTGCCCCTCACCCATACGAAGCCCCAGCCTGACCTGGCCCCATGCCATGCAGTGTCTCCCCACGCAGGGAAGCGGATCACTGGCAGAATGACGTGCCCGCCTGCAGTAACTCTCACTATTCTGGGATTGCTTTCTGCCTGCCTCACTACTATGCTGAACTATTACTCGGCGCAGGCAAACACCCAGCATACTGCGATCAAGGCCATTACTAACTGAAAACGATGTTCCAACCCCCCCCCCCCCCCCTTACCCGCTTGAAGCTGTTGCGGGACAGACACAGCCGGACCATCCACATGCAAGATTAGGCAGACTCTCGCCCGCGGCTCGGTTCTACATTATTATGGGCCCACGCTCAGCTGTCCGCACACACCTCACACAAAACACCGTTCATAAAAAGCACAGCTCTCTGATTGGCCAAGGAACAGGAAAACGACTGAAAAACGGTTCTTAACCACCCAATGGTATGAGAGGAGGACGAGTGACGTAACACCACAGGGCGGAGCAGCAGGCAAGTAAGCGGCGACTGAACGGAAAATGTATTTGGAGTTTGGAAATCGTTGCTTGTTTGTAGCTTGGTACTTCTGAACAAATCAGCTGATGCCTAGGCCTAGTTATTCTCCTGTAGGAGCGTTCGGCACTGCTATCCCTCTGTATTTAACCTGGGTGAAAGGAGAAGTTCACCTTATTAACTAAAGTGTAAATTTATTTTTCTTAACCTTTTTAGAGATTATCGGGCTACAGCGCCAGTGTCAATATGCTTAATTATATTCTGTTATTTCAGTTAAGATGATTAACATGCTGCCTGGTTGCTAGGCAAGGAGGGGCCCTGGCAACCTGCCCTGTCCTTGCAAGCTGAAGAGCAGCAGAACGAAAATTTAGATAACTCCGAAAACACAAAAGTAAATAAATTAAAACAATTTGAAAAATGTTTTGGAATTTTATTTTGTACAATATACTTAAAAAAATAATATTAAGGAGAGACATGATTTACCTCAGAGTATTACCCAGGAACACAAGCTGCAACATGGCAAATTATGAAATGCATAGAAACCTTGTACAGTACTGGCAGCTAGTGAGGAGCCATCTATCCCATTGAGTGATCCATCCCAATTGCTGGAAAATGTGTGAAAAGGCAAGTAATGACAATAGGCAAGTGTTTGTGGGGGAATTAAGGTTTGCTGTATTCTTTTTGCACAGGAGCATGTGCCTTGGAGGACATTTTGGTCCTGGTTGCAGATTGCATAGTCCTAGCCCGTGATCAGCTGAAGGAAACCTGGACCTTGCATGTATGGGCAGTCATGATGGCTGCAAACTCTGCACTAATCTTGTTCTAAGACCAGGTACAGGGGAAGGGGGCAGCCTGTTTTTAAACAAAATTGGGGGGTCACTGCCCTTTAACTGCAGTCTGGGTGCAGGCAGCAGATAAGAAGTTAGAATAGAAAGATGTATAGGCGAGAGCACAAGAGCAATAAGAATAAAGGCCCACATACACGGGCCGATAGAAGCTGCCGATATCGGTCCCTTGGACCGATTCGCCAGCTAATCGGCCCGTGTATGGGAAGAAACGAGGGGCCTGCCCGACCGATATCTGGCCTGAAATTGGCCAGATATCGATCGGCCAGGTTAGAAAATCCAGTCAGATCGGGGACCGCATCGGCTCGTTGATGCGGTCCCCGAACCGACTGCCCTATGGCCGCAAATGTAATCCGATCGTTTGGCCCCAGGGCCAAACGATCGGATTATTTTTTTTTAAGGCCACTTGCTACCCGATATCGCCCACCCGTAGGTGGGGATATCGGGTGAAGATCCGCTCGCTTGGCGACGTCGCCAAATGAGCGGATCTTATAGGGTATGGGGACCTTAAGTCCATAGAGTTTTTGGTTGCTGGGGTCAGGAACCCCTGAATCCATTTGTATTGCAAGTTGCAGCTTGGAAAGCTTCCGAATCAAAGTTTGTTAAAAGGTTCCAAACGAAACAGAAACCCTAATACACCTATCACTGTAATCTGTTCCTTCAAAATGTATAAATAAATACAATTTTTATATGCTGAAATCCAGCTGCAAAACAGCTCTGTTTTTCTGCGTCATTAAAAATCTTTGCAGGGAGGAGGGACTAAAATTGTAACAACTTCTCCGCAGCTTGCAGACAGCATGCAGGAACTACATAACCCACACGGCATTGCCCTGTGATGTTCCTTTCCTTATTGACATCACGTGTGCAGGGAATTGTGAGATTGGCAGGCTGAGGAAAGTTGACTACTGTTATATTTTCTCAAAGTAATCAGCCAGATCAGCCAGGGGACAGGGGGCTAGGTTTAGATAACTGTTCTAAACCATATTATTATATTAAAAATCATGAAAAGGCTGCATATTTTTTTAACTGACCTATATTTCAAAGTTGCAGGAGATTATGTTTACTTTTTGGAGTTCCCCTTTATTAATTAAAAAACTATACAAAATAAATAAGAAAGGCCAGTTGAAAGTTGCTTAGAATGGGTCCATCTATAGCTAAAATGTATTTGAAAGGTAAATGTCCCTTTAAATAAGTCTAAAAGAGCACCTAAAGTCACTTGTGCTGCTGCAGAGTGGCAAGGACTAAAGAATATCTAATGGAAGATTCCATACTAGGATTGAATTTTTTTCAGAAGTTTCAGATGTAAGCAAAAGTGGGCTCACATAGATCAGTAGTGGACATTTTAGCTTGATTATAGTTTACTCTTAATACAGCATCACTGATCAATGTTGGCAGCTAAATACACGTGCGCCCCCCTCAGCCACTATATCTTCAGCAGCCTAACAAATAATTAGAAGGATCTCACCTGTTTGTAGTTTTCCCACAGAGAAAAAACAGTGATGGGCAAAGTATAAAATTTAGCCAGAGGGGAAAAATAAATAACTTGCAAAAGTTGCTAGGACTGTGCATTTCTGCAAAAGTGTGCAGGGCTACTAGCTTCTAAAAGAGGCCAAGAGTGGAGCCTGCCAGTGAAAAAAAAATGTGCCGTGATGCACCTGGCAAAAAGGGCCCCAGGAAAACACTGCCTGCTTTGTTCCACCACTTCAGTGCCCAGATGTTCCACCCCCTCTGTTGTATCTCTGTGGTGCCTGAACTATATAATGCCCAACACCTTCGCTTCTTGTATATCCCCTGGAGTTGTTCATACTCTCTGTATGCATGTGTGCATTTTCCAAGATGGTCACTTCTTGTAGGACCAGCATGCATTTCACAGTGGAACCCAAAACACTACTACAATACACAGGACCGGATTTGTGGCTAGGCCACAAAGGCATGCCACACTGAAACTTTGCTCACATACAGGGCAATGGGGACAGGACGCACAGAAAACTTCAGCACATCCTGTCCTCAGTGCTCTGTATGCAAGCTAAATGGACACGCATGCGGGCCAGCAGGGCAGCCATGAGGGGCCGTGAACACATAAGACATTTTGTACATTAAACTACCATCTCTTGGTAGTTTAAAGGAGACACATCATATAAAAATTAAGAATGTACCAGTAAATTATACTCCTCTAGATATAGGATTGTGCTTCAAAAAGTTTCGAACTGATTTATTGAGAAATTCCACCAAAACCCTACTAATCCCGCCCATCTGTTCCACTTCCTGCTGGCTGAATTCTCTGGATGTGCAGGGGAGACGGCGGCTCTCAGTACACTGCACTGTAGGATCCATCCGGCAGCTAGGCTGACCTGATAGGGAACTGAAGCCTGTCTTTGCTTGTATGACTGCAGGGCTGTGATTGGCTCTCCCCCTCCTACTGTGCTTCTGGCAGGGGCCGTTAGGACACGCCCACCCTTCATTTGAAACACAGACAGAGAACTGATAGGATCTATGGGGAGCTTCAATAAAGGGGCCATTTTTACAGACTGTATTCAATTTTAGCCCAAAGTGAATCCAGCACCATATAGTATTCATAATTGCCTACAAAATTAGGGTTTTTTCCATTTGTCCAATATGTCTCCTTTAATGCACAAAATGTCTTAATGACCTATATATATTGATAATGGGTGGGTGCAGAGGACCTCTTTTTTCAGAAATGGTATAGAATTTGTGTTGTGAAGTGTTACCATGAGATAAAGCTCATGTTACTTTTGTGTTTTGACAATAGTATCTTTCTACCAAAAAATGTAGCCCGCGTCAATTTGTAGTGATGTGCGGGTTTATCGTTAGTTTAGGCGGGTTAGGGGTGAAACTGTACAGCACCACTCAATATACTGGCACTTTATTTAAAAAATGACCGACGTAGAGGTGAAACAGAAATAAACCATATGAAAAATAATTGTCTAGATATTCAAACTTGATTTCTGCAAATTATTTTATTGACTAGTAAGCTGACATGGCACATATACACAACATGATGGGGCACAGTCCCAACCAATACACAGAGGCAGGGAATGAATAGCACCAAATTTGCTTCACAGCTGTCTTATCTTTGAGCAGATCCTGTCCTGGGCAGCGGCTGAAGCCTAGTGCCAACCACCAATCTGGATATGTGTTGAAGAAGGAAGAGAGAGGAACAAGGAAAGTAGATATAAGGTACTGATAACTGGGTAAAAGAGCTTTCAGTGTACTGGTTTTCAATGTACTGGTTTAATAACTGAATAAGAATGGCATTTTCATCTTCTCTTAATGTAGGCTCAGTTTGTACCAGTTTATCTAACACAGGGATCGGAGGGCCCATTATGTGAATTGTGTCACAGCTATACTTATAAACTTTGTTTTTATAACATTAAGTCCAACAGTGGTGAATAATAGCTGTTTAATATGTGGATAATGGGAAGATGTACATCTGCCATGTTTAGGCATAGATCCTCAGAATGCATTAGGATAGATAAACAATTAACATTAATACATCTATTTGGGGTACAGGCACACAGAGAAAGTTGGTTTTCCACCAAATAAATGATAACTTAGCCACCAAATGCCATGCCAAGGACACTTTGTGGGAGAAAGAAGTGTGTTAGTGGAGATGACCCTTAGTATCAATCAATTAGAAAAGCACAGGTTTTCCGTCCATGGAGAGGTATTGCAAGGGAACTGGATCAGTCTCTCCAAGCACTGCGTACTAGATCACTTCTCTCCTTCTGAGGACTGCTCTTTCCGAGACTCAGTGACAACCTGCTGTATGCAAAGATGAATGCAAATGTTAGACTCAGTGTATAAGTGTGAATGGAAACTTCAAATATGGTAATATACACAGATGCGCACGTGTGCCATGCATTACTGGGCCAAATATCAAAGCTAAAGGACAATGACATCAAAGTCATAAATAATCTAATGTGTGACTTAAGGCCTTATACAAATGTATTAAGAAAAAATAAAACATTTCCTTTAAAACAGAGTTTCCTAACTTTATTGAATAGGACCCTGGTTTTGCCTTAGGACTCCAGATTTGGTGTAGAATGAATTATTCATGCAGACAGTATTTTCTGTATGCCTCAAAGTGTTGGAAGTATGACTTTCTTTTGGGGTTTTTTGTTTTAAATGTACAGTAACTGCAAGCATCATTTTAGGCAAGGAATCAAATTATTTTGCCAATAGTTTGGATCTGTCAGTATCATTTTGACTTTTAAAATATATTATAACACTAACCTCTCCATCCCGGGTCTCAATAGTTTTAATGACAACCGTTTTTCTGGTGTGCGCCTCAGTGCTGCGATCGACTTCAGGAGCTGCCACAAAGCATAGAGTATTGTAGGTACAGTAAATACTGCATAATGTCATGGCTAAGAAAACAGTGGTTTAGAGTGGGGTACTGGCACAACAAAAGGGTGGCAACAATTAGTTAAAAAAGGTATAGTAAAAAGGATACAATAAGCAGTTAGAGAATGGTATATATTACTGTTGAAATAATGCTGAGAAGTGACAAGAAGCAGAAAGTTACATGTACTCCCATGACAATGATTTAACTTTAAGAGCCTCCTGTTTAAAAGTGGGGTGGCTTTTTATTGCTTTATGTTTTTGGTGGGCATGATCATCTGTAATCACTTTTATAGGGATGTGTGCAAAATACAGGTATGAGATATGCAACATTTCCATAATTTGGATCATGCTGCATGAATAGGAACCATCAAGGTACTGTTTTATGATTATTACAGGGAATAGAAAATATTTTATTCAAATTTGTATTATTTGTTTAAAATGGACTATATGGGGATAGCCTTTCCGGAATTAGGAGCTTTCTGGATAATGGGTTTCCAAATAAGGGATCCCATACCTGTATTCAAACTGTATTCACTAATTTCTAAAACTGGTCATGTATAATCTAACTTGTTTAGATTATACATGATTATACTATTGTGCATTTTTCATTTTCATTGGACTGTAGTCTATTTGGGTAAAATATCTGCACTCCCACTGGCACATGTGGGAGGTCTTTAAAAGGCACATAACAGGGCCAAGATGTTTTCCAAAATGCCCCCCGCCAGCAATATGCCACCTGCACTGGAAGGGAGTCGATGTGGGCAGCCATATTGGCTTAATGACAGAGCCTCCCACCTCGCTCATTATGCAGATGCATGTGACATCACACTCATGTTCATAATCATATATTCCCCTCCCTGTGCGGGGGCAATTTTTCTGCATGTGGACTGTAGTAACCCGCACCTCTGGTGAGGGAAACAATTTACCCATGATAAGCCTAGCTTTGCCCTAGCTTTCACCCTGTAATAAATATGCCCTAAGAGAACTCTCTGGTAAAACTAACGAACTGAATTCCAAATCCAGAATTGCTGTAATACCCCAGTAATACAGTGGCTACGTTTTAAGCTTGTTTTTCTTGTTTTATATATTATACTAAGCCAGAGGCACTCACTCACCTGGACTTTTAATACTGAGAGATGTCAGAGAGTGGATTGGGACAGCAATCCTGAAAAAAAGACAGTATTACCAGTTGCTTATAAATCATGTGCTAATATGAAACTTGCTTAACCAATATGCATTAATTCCTTCACAATTCCTTATTGTCATCTCTAACACAGGGGGGTTCTTGCAAATTCCTGAAGGGTTGTTGGGAATTATATATAGATACAGCATCAGTGCTACTAAATAATTAGTACTGTTAAAAAGGCTGGTTGCACACACATGAATAGGGTACATTGTTTGGCCCTGTTTTATGCTTATATAATCTGGCAGGTTTTTCTTACTAGGGCCAGACAGTGGTGACAGCTAAGATGCTTTGAGATGAGCAATATATGTATATATAGAGCAGTTGTATATCTTTACAGTGTTGTTTCTGCATAACCAGATAAGCAAGTGTCATCTGAGAAACCTGCTTGTGAATTTGGCATAATAGTTTGTAAATTCCTTAAGTGACACCATTGCTAACCACACCCAGTACCAGATTTGTGGCAAGGCCACAAAGGCCCGGGCCTAGGGCAGCACAAATGAATGGGCGGCATTCTGCCCATCCGCACCTGAAAGTTGCTTAAATCCAGATCAATAGGGACTAGGCATGTGGGAGATTTTTCCCATTATTTTAATCTATGCACGCCCTGTGCCCTGGATGTAGGAACAAAAGATGTGCATGTGTGTAATCCTGTAGGAGGAAGGGGGGTGATGAAGGCCTCCAGGGCACCCTCAATAGAAGTCCAGCCCGACCACACCTAACCCTGATACACTGCTTTTCTTGCTTGCCACATTCTTATTTATCTAACTGTGGGACCTAGCTGGCCAATCTAACCTTACCTGCTCTCCTCTCCTTCTAGGAGCTTTCTGTAAGTTGCAATTTCAATATCTAAAGCCATCTTGACATTCAGTAGGTCTTGGTACTCCCTCAGATGTCGTGACATTTCCTCCTTCATATGCTGCACTTCTTGCTCCAGTCTTCCAATTGTGTCCTGGTAGTTAGATGCCTCCACTCCAAACTGCTCCTCCATATCTTTCATCTGACGCAGCAGTGCCTCATTCTGTGTATAGGAACAAAAGAGTGTCAATGTAGCTGTTCCCTAACCTATGCCTGACTGAGGATGCTCAGGATGCTCAAAGGTTTGGCTTGGAGCAATGTAGTTAACATTTCTGCAAGATTAATGCACAAACTATTTCACCATATGATACATCATATAATCACACATACTTTTTTCACCTAAAATAATTTATTGTAAATCAGCCAACAGCTGCCTGATTTGAGTAATTATCCAAATGTACCAACCACAGAGAGTCCATGTGGGCAAAGTAATTTAGGACCTAGTGGTGTGTTCTATGCTCATTTATTTTCACGTCTGCCTGTGTATCAATTGGACATATCCATTATTGTAATGGGAACTACAGGTATTTTGTTGATAGGTCAACTTAATTAAGATGAACATATGTTGGACCATACGTCAGAGCTCCTTATCTCAGCACGACAGGGTTCTAGATAGACTCACGCTTGGTGCGGGGGTACCTTGTAGAAAGAAAAGATCCTAAATTGTGTGGCAAGGGAAACAAATTGCTGCAATTTGTAAGTCATGTTTGGCATGCCTGGTGTATGTGGTGCTTTTTGGTTTTTTTCTATGTTATTTGCAAGTGCTAGAATTCTTTTTGACTGCATTCTCTTGGCACAGTTGTACACTGAATACATGAATACATGATCTCTATGCTCCAGTGTTCATGTTAAAGCAGTTCTAAGACAGTCTGTACCATAAACATTGGTATAGGGAATTAAATTCAATGAAGTATAATTGAACATATTCTAGTTGGAGCAGCCAGCAGCCAAATGGCAGTTAATGTCAGAAGCATCAAAAAGATTCATTGTTATGGGTAACTAGAGCAGGGTAAATGTTGCTCCTTTTACCTCATAATCCCAAAATGTATATTTTATTTAAATGTAAAATGTAATCCTTCACCAAAAAACTGCTTTTGGGACAATGAAAGAAAATGTAAATCTAAGCAACTTTTCAAGATACATTTGAAAAAAAAATGTCAGTTGATTTCTTTCTGTTCTCTGAATCTGTCTCTTAAAGGGACAGTAACACCAAAAAATGAAAGTGTATAATAGTAATTACTATATAATGTAATGCTGCCCTGTACTGGTACAACTGGTGTGTTCTCCTTAGAAAGACTACTATAGTTTATATAAATAAAGCTTCTGTGTAGCCATGGGGGCAGCCATTTACAGGAGAAAAGGCACAGGCACATAGCAGATAACAGATAAAACCCCATTATATTCTACAGAGCTTATCTGTTATCTGCTATGTGCCTGTGCCTTTTCACCTTTTTCCCAACTTCAATGGCTGCCCCCGTGTTGACATAGCAGCTCATTTATATAAACTATATTAGCATTTCTGTTGCAAACTTACCAGTTTTACCAGCACAGGGCAATTATACATTACATTTTAATTACTGTAAAACACTTTCATTTTTTTGTGTTACTGTTCCTTTAAAACAATGTAACAGGAGTCAGCTCAAGTTCTGTTTCAGTTTATAACTTTGTTTCAAGAGTCATAACCAGGAGAGCAGAGAATGTAAACAGACAGATGCTGCTTTTAAGGACCCCCGAACTGGCTTCCATTATCGGCCCTCCACTACATAGCCCAGAAAAATTCCAGCCCCTGGTACCACAGAAGTTGGACAGCACTGTTCTAGCTCAAAACCTGGTCAGCAAAATAAGGCTAATCATGGCTATAATAAATTAGCCACCAAAATGCCTATACATCTATTCCAATCAGTCACTGAAAATACTCACTGTTCCCTTCAGACCATCAATCTCACATGTCAGGCTTTGGATCTGTCGTCGAGATTCATTCATGTCCTGCTTGGCTTGTCGCAGAGCTTCACTGTTGCGAGTTGCCGCATCTGAGAGATCAGCAAACTGTCCCGTGAAGAAGAAGGAATATGAAGAGAACTTGGAGGTTAAACTTTCATGTATCACTTTATATCAGAAACAACGATACATTAATTGCTGGCTCTAGATTGGCTCTGGCCAAGCAGAGGTAAAAAGACATGGCAAGAATTTGTCAAGTAGTTTGGTTGATTTTGCCAGCCAAACCATCTAGATATGTATTGCACTTTGTGAGGGGGGAAGATTACAAGCAATCTGCCCTGTCCAAAATAAAAAATGCCATCTGCTATTGGATCTTCTTGTTGGGTGTGTGGATGGGGCATGGGCCAATCAGGAAGTGAGAGAAGCCACAGCTCTCCCTCACTTGGCTCATATTTATTCATTTGGGCTGAAGGCTCAAAAGAATGGAACAATATTATTTAGTCCTCCCTGTGGACAGACAAATCACACAATACCAGTGGGTTGGCTAACCTTAAGATCACCCCGAGTCTGTCCACTAAGGCGATGAGATAAATGATATGCCATATGTATAGTGCTGCTGTGTGTATAACTGCTAGCATGATTTACAGTTGTCATTATGTTACGTGAGCTCTGTGAGTTTATTTGTACAAGATTATATCCATAAAGCTAACTGTTTATTTTCATTATGTACGATCTAATAATCTGCCTTAATTGGCCTTCATTTATTTTAGAGCAGCCACCCATGAAAAATTCACTTGGGCTTCAGTCATTAAATGGAAATTAGCAGCCATTAACCATTAATCATCTTTATGAATAGGCTCTTTCATTGTTAGTTTTATGTGGAGAGATAAATGTGTGCAGTTTAGTAACAGAAGATAGAGCAGTTAATGGGATGGACAGAGATTCCAACACAACTTACAAGGCTTGTACAGTAGCTGCCCCTAAAAAACCCAAGCTATTAGGCATCATGGTATTGTTATTAGGAAGGCCTGGACATATTAATGTGTGCCTAGCATAAAGGTTTACCGGCATTTGGCAATTGTCTTCTAAATTTGTTTCCTGCATCACTTCTTGCTCTAATGATAATAAAATGTCCTGGGTAACTCTACCTTGGACTTGTACCACTCTTCTGACTCTTGTAAGTTCTTAGCAGCAATAGTCTCATATTGACTTCGAATGTCCCTCAGTGCAGAGGTCAGGTCGGGCTGTTTAGCAGCTTCAATTTCCATGTGTATTGGCTGTGCCTGTACTGTCACTTGTACATCATTGAGTTCCTGCAGAAGAGAATAGAATTATAAAATAATTTGCAGCCAAATAAGCCTTTAACACCTGGTAAAAAAAAGGAAAGAGGACAAACAAACTTACATAAAATAAATGTTGTCTACATGAGAACAATTAAAGATAGAAAACTCAAGGACCATATGGGGGAATTCAAAAGTGGAAGTGGAGATAGCCCTTTTTTTGAATAAAAGTGGTGGTATAAACACTTTCTCCATATTTACAAACAGAAATCTGCCTGAATTCCTAATGAACCACCACTTTTCTACAGGGGGTAGTGCAGGGGATGTGCCCTTGATTCATTTCTTCCCATGAGCCCCTAAATACACCAGTCTGACACTGTGTGCATGATCCAAGTTGAAATCCATGTTGCATTTCAAGACCCCAAATGAAGGAAAGCTTGGTAGTTTAGAATAGAAAGCCATATTTACCCATTCTGGATTCCTCATATGTACTTTACAAAAACATATGGTTGCATGGCTTGAACCCACTGTTTTTTATTTGGCCTTGTAATCTGAAGTACAGTATGCTGATTTATGTGGTAGTGCTTTAAAATGTTGGTAGTGTGCTGAGTTTTGACATATAAGTTACAAATCTCCATAAGACTATACATATTTGGTATTGGCACATTCATTCTAAATCACTTGTACTTCTACATATAGAATTAAACATATATATACATACATACATATATATATATTACACAAAATAGCATGGTATGTAAAAAAAAAAATCTTGTAAAAGAAGTTCAATTACACAAAAATTTAGAAACATTAGAAAGCCCAGCATGCCCTGAAAAAATTGATGGATAGTTTTCCTAGGCAAACTAAAATTCCCCTTCAGGAAATTCCCCTAAAGTGAAATGACCAGGAAATAAAATCCTGTTGGCAAAATCATTATTACAGACTCATGTAGATGTGGGACTGGGTTTGATGGCACACAGACACATTTATTAAGAGCTAAAGACAAACTAATTTAAAAAATGTTGATTAAATGTCGTCTAAAAGACAAAACCTGAAAATTGTCTGTTTAAAAGACTAATTCACAAAAGTAGAGTTAGGGCTCTGGCACACGGGGGAGATTAGTCGCCCGCGATTAACTCCCTGTTCGCGGGCGACTTATCTCCCCGAGTTGCCTACCCCTGCCATCCCACTGGCGAACATGTAAGTCGCCGGCGGGATGGCAGACGCGGCGGCGCGATTTCGCGCAAATCGCCGAAAAAGACTCGCGAGTCTTTTTCGTCGATTCCCCGCGTCTTACATGTTCGCCGGTGGGATGGCAGGGGTAGGCAACTCGGGGAGATTAGTCGCCCGCGAACAGGGAGTTTTATCGCGGGCGACTAATCTCCCCCGTGTGCCAGAGCCCTTAGAGGTTTGTGAATAAAATAGGAAATTCTATTCAGGTCAGCTATTTTCCTCCCTGAAGAACTGACCTAACAAGCTGCAAGCTGACAAAAAACAGTATACCCACATTGTATATAAGCAGCTAATATATAGGCCTATCATTATGAGTGTTATTTGATATTACCTTAAGTAAAATGGTCTAAAGTGCAAGTGTAGCATTCTCATAACATAAACCAGCTGTAAGAATTGTCTGGCTATTGTATGGTTTAGCTGCAATTATGTATCACTTTCAGGCAGAAGTAACTTATCTGTTGGACAACATAATATAATGGATTTATTATTTAGCAAAGAAATAAAGAGAAAACTTCCAAGTTTGTGAAATTTCAAGATAAAAAATATCATTATAGGTTCAATAAAATGCCATGGTCTAGAATTTTATTCAGACCAGAGCACTACCTGCAAGAAAGATATATATCTCTACAACATGTCTTCCAAAGGATTATTAAATAGTTGTACAGATCTCTGCAGTGTTGCACAGCAGGTTTCCTTCATATTATCAGTGGTAACCCCTGTAAGCCCTGTGAGTTTCTGAGCCCTTCACATTTATAGGTCTTGATGATCAAATGCCATAGGAAAAGATTCTTGTGTCCATGCATAATGGTTCATATTTATCCAGAGGGAGAACAAATTGCATAAAAAAACATATATATGGGTGTCACATTATCTTTTGAAAGTTGATGCCTTACCTCCTCATGAAGCTTCTTCAGAAATTCAATTTCATCCATCAAAGACTCAATCTTCCTCTCCAGCTCCAGGCGAGACAGTGTGGCATCATCCACATCCTAGGCAGAGATTAGATTAGATTATAGTCAGTACAAGGGACAGTACAGCCATGCTGACAGGAACAAAGCCTTCTCTGTGTCAAGGCTGACTACTGGAAATTTTTGTTCTTTAAAAATAAAGCCTCTCATCTTTCTGTATTTGCATATTGCCTTGTACCTACAACCACAGAAGGTATAGCTTGCTATCATGAATAGGCCCATAGGCCCCCTAGGGCCGTTTATATTAGCTCTGGTATCTTAAAGCAGATACTAAAACACTAGTGATGCACAGTTGCAGTGAATGGTAACCTGATTGGACCAGACAGTGACCTTTCTTACAATTAGATACTCATTTTTTCACTCACCTTTCTAAACAAAACTAGATTATTCTCTGCATCTTCCCGCTTGTGAACCTCTTCATCCAGCCTGACCAGGAATAACAAGAAACACAAATCAGTTAAAGCTATGGATACAATTTGGCTGCAATAAAATGGGCAGAAACGTTGTGCTTATTGATGCCATTTATTAAGGTACCTAAACATTGAGATTCAGTCATTTAGCAAGGTTGCCAAATGAGCCACCTGATTTGGTCACCCAGTGGTGGGACAAATCAAGCTGAACTGATTCTCTGGCCACCAGTCCAACATTTGGATAGTAATAGGGATTTTTTTAACCCCAACTAGAGATATCTAGCCAATTACTGGCCAGATATCTGTTGGGGAAGCCATCACTTTAGCCCCATACATGAGTCAATCAGCTGCCAAATTTATCTGGAGTGGCTAAGTTCCCAGCCAATGTTGGGCTGTGTATTTCCAGCTTTAGGCCATTGTATATTTGCACAGAACACAGTGACCAAAATGTGTGACAGTTAAGGGCATAGATTTTAGTAGTGAGTATATTCTGAGCTCTAAAACTCTCCAAGGGCATACTATATGTGTGTATTAACGGGGACTGATATTGCACCCATACTTTAAGAGATATTTAACTATTGTTTTCCTTAAATAGATGTGAATATATGTGTTGCTTTGTAAATTGCTGTCTGTGTTGGAATCAGACAGTTAAAATTATATTGACTAGTTGACTACTACCTGACTAATCAGCCCCAAGACCAAAAGTACAGATATTGTACAAGGGGCCACACACTGCATGGCTGCCTTTTTATTGTAACAAACAGCCCTTGGCTTCTCTTCATGGTGCACCAGCAAATACATTTCTTAAACCAGCCTGATCATTGGGCCACCATACATGCACTGAAAACTGAATGGAATTTTGAGCCAAGAAAAATCTGTAAGTGGCCCAGAGCATGGAATAAGCATTAGGTTTAGGAACTCACAAATATATCAGTATAGTACCTAAACCACCATGACACAAGAATAATAAATTAATTTTTGAAACGTTCCATACAGGTTTTTTTTTATCATAATGACAGTTCCTCTTTAATGACTGATAAAACCCAGGGCCATGGAATGTGCATAAAGCCAGGACTGGCTATCTGTGGAATCTGGGAAAAGGGCAGAGAGGCTGCTGTAAGATGCCAGAGACAGTCACTAAGAGGCAGGCCACCTGGCCCCCACCCCCCCACGTGTGCACCAGTGTGCGCATGCATGGGGTTGTGGTGAATGGGGGGAGCCCGGGGCGCAAGGTGAGCAGACATGGTGGCGGCGCCATGAACGTGTCTGGACTAGATCCTGGGCTAGGGGGTTGACAAAGGAAGTACCTGCCTAGCGCCCCCTCACTGTTGCACCCTAGGCAGGTGTCTCTTCTGCCTAACCCTGGTTCCAGCCCTGCAGACACTAGTTATTGGGCTGGTGGGAGGCTGTTTTGGGCCTCTATGTATTTAAAATGCCAGGTCCTACTTTGAATCCCAGTCCAGGCCTAATATATATTGTATCACTTCTCTGGGTGTTTATTTTGCCCTTTTGCTACACTATATGCCTATATAAAGCACTCTATTCTGGATGACTGTATTTACCAACCACCAGACACTCCATGGACACTCCCTGTCAGGGTTGCCATCATGGAGAAAATGCCAGCCTTTCTATCTGTGTTATATTTCTTTCTTGTTAATAACTGTGGCATCAATCCTTTTTTTTCTTACACATCAGCCTACTGATTAGGTAAGTAATAATTGGCGACCCCTTAGGAGTATAAAATAAAGACAGCTTAAGCTACACACATATACACGTCTATCCAGTTGGCTGTATATAAACCATACAATTTGGGCAGATTGTGCCAGCCCTGCAGTAGATATTTTGCCATTCACCCTACCCCCATGGACACACCCAGTTTTGTGCGCCATTAAAATAAGTGTCTATGCTTACACACCCAACCTCCTAGATTACATTTCGCTTAATATCAGTTATTCTTCTGTGTTTTTCACATGAAAATATTTGACATTTTGCTATACACAGAAATATTTTAAGGATTTTAAAGAAAATCACATTCATGGAGCCAACAACCATTGAGAGGAAAGTACATGGCACTTCTGAATCAAGGCACAGGGGTGTGCCACCTGTTACTGGAGATAATAACAATTACCTGTCACTAAATTTAGCCTGAAAATGCTCAAATGTACATTTTGGGACATAATTAAAGCCAATGACAGGCAGCTTGGGTGGATTTGCCTGATTCAGTTGGTTGGAAAATGCCAGGGGAGAATATGACCTGTATGACAGCAGCCTAAAGGTGTTATGGATTCTAAAACAAGTTCTCCATTAAATTGATGCTGATCTAAAAAGCTAAAGGATTTGTGGTGCCTCACTTCCTAGTGACACTATGACTAGCACAAGTCACTAGTCACACAAGGCTACTTTTATCTAAAGCTGGCCATGCATTATAAGATCACCATAAAAGCAGATCTTTCCCCAATATGCCCACCTAAATTGCCAATATTAGGCTAATCCAAGGACTGATTTTTGCCCAGATATTGGTTGGGTCGGCCTGTCAGAGGCCCTTTATCATTTTCCATCTCACCATGCTTTTCTACTTCTGTCCATTCTGATGCTACACTCTTCTGCTAACTTTTTTATCTTACCCCTAGGGAGTGGGTAGGAGAGTGGCAGCTGTGCAATGACATATGTTAGATAAGAGTACTAGGGGGAAGGATCTTTTGTTGCGTTTTTTAGCATCTTTAGTTACCCAATGATTAGCATAGGATCAGTGAGATCACACGTTGGTGTCTCCACAGAGGAGACTGGTTTTCTCTACATTTGTTAGTAAAAAACACCCCTGCAGAATGACAAAGCACTGACCCTGCTCCCAGCATCGAGACCACGGGAGCTAATTAACAAACATTTTCGCTAAGGAGCACTGTAGTCCCAGCCAATCACAGAACCCATGGTCTTTGTTTTGTTCTTCTATTGTGTATATTGGTGACCCTTTGACACTGCAAGGGACAATATTCATGTGAAAGCCTGGGAAAGCAAGGCTTTAAATGACGACAAAGTTTGCCTTAGTCGTGGAACCCTTGGCAACAAATCTGCAGTTAGTACTAACCAGTCTGGTCTGATTAGAATAATGTAATAAATCATTTTTGCTTATTATCACATGAACAAATTGTAATGGAATTATGTGCACTTTTCCTTGATTTGTGCATTTTTGGATTATTCCACAAGAACTTAGTTATTACTTGTGTACAGTGGGTGGATAATCTTTATTCTGTCTTGCACTAAATCTTTGTGTTCTTCTTATAGACAAAGTGCTTTATAGCTTATTTTTATTTCTTTATGTTGTGTGGCCAGTGGCACTTTCTGTTGCTGAACTATAACCTGTAGAATACCCATCAACTTTTTATTACCGGTAATAGGAAGGCTGGTTTATTTATTATATACAAATAAAAGTATGTGTTAAGTAGGAGTTACATGGCAATTTTTTAACAGTTATTTATTATAACTATATAATATCCAGCAGTAATATTTTGTATCATAAAAAGTTGCCTGTTAAAACCTTTGGTACATTCCCTTTATCAGCATTGTTCCAGGATCCTCAGTGGAAGCATCAAAGTAAGCCACAAAAGACTCAGCTCATAACATTATTAGTGGGGTGGCCACACCCTGCCTGTGTCTAAACTGTCCTCTTCTGGGCTAGCTTATCCTTATGTATAGGAGCTGAGCATTATTAAAATGGGGTTACAGCAGAGAATGAACAGAAAATTCCCCTTGCAACACTGTGGCTTTACCTCATGAGAAGGAAGGAAGGAAATAAAAGTTTTTTTCCCATGTAAGTGAACAAAATGTCCCTGCACTTCTAATATCACCACATGGCAAATAACAGACACCCACCCATTTATTGCCAGTCTTATGTCTTTAAAAATGGGCGTTGGTCTGCGTGATCTCGCCCGTCTAAAAGCTACAGTGAGGAAGAATCAGTCAGTTAGACCAATGCTTTGGCTGGAAGGCCAAGAAATGTAACCAGCATGGATGTGCCAGCCTATAAAAATACAACCGGAGTAAATAGTTAGGAGTACCATTAATCTCTGAATATAAAAATGCATGCAAAAAATAAATTACTAATGGAGGCCAGGGAATATGCATTGATCTGACTTTACTCTTTTGTATACCTCTCTGACCACCCCATCACCAATGAGGCGCACTTTAATCATGAAGTTTTTAATAGTTTGTGGCTATTTTAGACTTCTTAGAACTTCTTTACATGTTGGATACTTAAAACCCCCTCCAAAATACCCACATTTTTCCATTTGCCTCTAAACACACATACCCAGCAGGAACATTACCTTTGCTTCAGAAAAGCAAGGTCTTCAGCGAGGTTGTCCCTCTCCACCTGGATGCGGTCCCTGTCCTTGCCCAGTAGCTCCAACTGCCTGCGCAGTTCCCTCAGCTCCTGCTGGCACAGGTCTGAAGCCCTGGTGGGCTCTTTGGACCTTGCTTGGTTGATCTCAGTCACCAGCACTGCATTCTGCTGCTCCAGGTAGCGGACTTTTTCTATGAAGCTAGCAAATCGGTCATTGAGCTCCTGTAGTTCAGCTTTCTCATTACTGCGGGTGGTCAGGAATTCTTGGTTAACAGCCTCAGCCACCGAGAAGTCCACGCGGTCCAACGACACTCGGACAGGGGTACTGGACCTTACCCTAAAGGCTGAAGAGGATGAGCGGCTGGAGGGACCA
Source organism: Xenopus tropicalis (assembly GCF_000004195.4). Lineage (NCBI taxonomy): Eukaryota > Metazoa > Chordata > Amphibia > Anura > Pipidae > Xenopus > Xenopus tropicalis. Next base: position 136,675,673 of record NC_030678.2, on the reverse strand, counting down.
GGAGAAGGGCTTCCGAAGTGCCTGGAGGTGGATAGCCTGGAGGATGAGGAGTAGGACACAGGGGACAGGAGAGGACCCCCAAAAGTGCGGCGGTAGGATGTGGAGGTGCTTCTCAGACCAGAGTGACTCATGATGAGCAAGGGATTCCCAGGCGCTACAGCTGGATATTAGAGATACCTGATTCTTTGAGTGATGCTGAGAGGAAAGTCTGAGAGTGTGGCAGGCTGCTTTATAAGCCAGCATGCAGCATCTTATTGTACAGAGACAGCCCCTCCCTGTGGAACCACTAGCAGGCATAACCCTGTGGGGAGGGGGGCCTGCATCCACCACACCCACCCATTAGATGCTGAACTCACTCTGTGCATCTCCCTCCAGCTCAGAGATTGACTTTCATCCTTTTGTGCAGTGGCTAATGCTATGGGGCTGTGAGTGAATGCAACACATTTTTTTTCTAGCAGTTGAGAAAAGTAACTATGAGTAAATGTATATGTACATGATTCAGATGTTGCTTTCCTGATATGATGTTGTATCTAGAAATTATTGGGCCCAACAGCAAAATATTTTATGTATGTATAGGGGAAGCCCTGCCACAGTTACTCAGGGAACACAAGTCTAGAATGTCCCATAATATATATCAGGGCAAAAAAGCCTTACAGACAGCTGTAATTATAGGTATCTATATACCTGTTGCTGTTGACTTGTACATGTAATTCTGCCAGTAGTATGGTATTTTACCAGTTTTTCCTCACAAGGCCCAGTTTCTCATTATCAGTCCTATAGATATGGATCGCACTGATGCAGAAGTGCACAGTTATAGCAAAAGTCTGTCCTTAGTGATGCAAATGGATGGTGTAGAATAGACTCTGTGTACTGCCACCATTTATACTTTGTCTCATAGCTTCCCAGCCTGTTACTGAGCTACATCTCTTGCTGTCCCTAACAGCTTTTGGTTGATGAAAGATACTAGAAGTGGTTGTCCAACTACAACAGAAGTCTGCACATTGAGCAAACCTGATATGAAGTGTTAAGGACTTAATGTCACAATGCAGCATTTACCCAGGATAAAAGAAAATCTCTTGAAGGCAATGAAGCCACTGCATAGAACTGCTGCTCTGTTGGGTCCTACCAGGACAGTGCCTTGCTTAACCCAAAATATCTCTTCCCATAACACCAACCTTTGCTACACTGCATTATTAAATGACTTTTTCCGATAGAATCACTGGGAGCTTGCCATTACTTCCATTTGGTATGTCTCCAACTTTAACTGCACTGTGTGGTAAAATAACTGCTTTCCCCACTATCTGCAACACAGCAGGTTTAGACTCCAATAAAGCTATGATAGTGGTTAAATGGCACAGCCTTTATTTATTCATATTTACCATTATCTTGTTTATAAGTGGCACTGGCAAATAATTAAATTTAGCTGTATGTTACAGGTCTACTATCTACCAGAGTACTTTCAACACTCCGGTTAAGCACAAATTAAATTCTTTTCACTTGTAATTTACACGTAACAAAGGCTACAGGTTTGTTTCCTAGGGTCTCTTTGTCAATGGAATTGGTGCTGTGCGTTTTGAGCACAACCCCCAGTGTCACAGCAAACACAATATACACTGGCTGTTCTCGTAGTCTCCTGTTTAAACCCAATTATCAGTTTAATATTCTAAACCTTGCCTGCTAACAAGGCTTTAATAGGTCATATTTGGCACATGTGGCGCCCCCTGATCCATATCTGGCCAAAAATTGGACAGGTGTTAATCGGGCACATTTGATTTTCCCTTTGAATTGGGAACTGCGTCGGCTCAACCATGTGGTCCTTAGTCTGATGGCTCCTATACCCATCATTGTAATTCGATTGTTTGGCCCTAGGGTTAACCAATCAAATTAACCCAATATCGCTCACCTTAGGTGGGCATGTCATGTATGGCCACCTTTGCTTTTTTGGGAAAAACTATGGTAAATTAAATCTTTTGGGCCTATTCAGTATATACCACAGTACTGTGCGTGAGCGAGTGAGTGAGGCTTAAAGGCCTCACAATACATTGGTATTAAGAATTGAGTTACTAAATTATATGGTTCAATAACAACTGGAGTGCCACAATTTATAATCAACATTTACCATGAGGACCACCTATTTCAGTGTATCTTTGATGTAAATGTTCCGACCACCCTAGCAGCTACCCAAGACAAGCCGCTCACAATTTTTCTTTAGACTTTTTTTTTTGTATGTTTTTTTTTTATGTTAACCTTTTGGCCTGGCCTATTGTGTTTTAACAGGCACAGTAAAAGTTTTACCTCAGTGCTTCCTGTATGCTGATTTAATGATTATAATAGGACGGCACAAGTGATAGCTGTGCTTGAAATTGAAAATGTTTTGTAAATTTAGATTCTTAAATGAAAAGCTGCATTTGCTTTATTAAACCAGAGGTTCTGGATACATAGTTGGCCACAAGAGAAAAGGTCATTTGCACATGTCTGCCATGTGTCTGCCCATAACTCCCCAAGTAATGGTTTAACCTCTCATTTTTGGTGAGATTTTTCCCTGCTTAGGTAAAGGTAAGAGGGGTTTGATTAAAGTTCTAGAGTTGCATGCTGATATAGCAGGTAGGCCTGTAACAAACTAGAATCCTTTGGTATAGAGATATCAGTGTTAGGACTAACCTGAGCATTTACTCTGTAGTCAGTAAGTAAAATAACATGACAGTGACAAGAGAAGGCTGTTCTGATGTGCATCTTGGCAGCATTGAAGCAGGACAGGGAAATGAGAAGAGACAGGATATCACTACTAAAGTCCCAGTTGTTTTCAATGAGGAAGTGCTCTTTACCTAACCTGTATTCACTATCATTCCTACGGCAAATACAAATTACTAATAAGTATTTTCTACACCCAAACAGAGTCCTGGGTTAGTAAATAATCACTGCATACCACACAGCAAAGGAATAGTACACCTTACCAATAATAAGAACCTCAAATAGTGAATTAGTGTGCACAGAAGTTTCCATTCTATCCTATATGTGGCAACTCCACAAGATGTGCCTGCACAGTGAGCTGAAATCTCTGCAGCCCTCAGGAAGCTTTATTTATCTTCTTACTTTATTTATTCTTCAATGGTTTTCAGGCATTTTTTTGCCTCCTTTCAGTCATACATTGGACAGGACCCATCAGTTAATAACGTGGTTAGAAACATTGGAAAACATTGCTGTAGCAGCCATAGTTCTTTCTATCAGAATACAGTACAGTAAACAAGTGTTTATCCCAAATCTAACCTAAACTGACTTTCAGGGTGGGCTGCTGGGAGTGTCATGAGAGAAAATATTACCTTACTGTCTTTCAAGCTGCCCCACCCCAGACCATGCAGGGCACAGACCCATACTGCTCTGATCCATTTAATAGACATTTTGCAAGGGAAACAGTACAGCTGATGTTGCTCTGCAGAGATCTCAGCACAGCCTGCACAACTCCTGAAATAAAAGCGCTTCAGACTGAAGAGGACGGAGAAAGGCACACTCATTTGTATGTGAGCGTTTACTGAATACTCCCTATATACAGAACTCTCATCTGAAGGAAAGAATCAGCCTTTCCCCAGACACTTCTCATATACAGAGCAATGATCTGAGAGCATCTCACATTCCCCAGACACTCCCTTTGCTCTGCCAATTGATATAGATAAATTAGTCTTTCTCTGACACTCGACTCGGTTTCGTATGCTCAGAAATTCAAATGATACAGGGATTTATATTAGTTTTTACATATAATAACACATAAATAAAGACAGTTATTCATATAAAATAATGCTGTAGGTACAAAAGGCTGAAAAGCTGACCCTTTCTGTTCCTTTACCATATGGTCAGTACCATACTTCTCTGAAGGTGCTGGCAAAGCAACAAAAGGAAAGTTAAAACAGACTGCTGTGCAATGTGCTGGAAATGTGCAGAGAGGTGTTTGAATTTGTAGGGATTTCTCTACACAGAGAGAAAAGGTACAGAGCAGCTGTGCTGTAAATAGTAGCTAGGCTGGCAAAGGAAGTTACAGGAACAAACATGGACTGCATGCCTTTATACCTGTATTAAAAATTGTACCCCAGTACCCTTATAGTCCTGATGGATAAAAACATAATTTTACATAAGACCACCCCATTAGTGTTCAGTGCCAGACCTGGCTCAAGAACATCAAACAACCACCCCTGGGGAGACAGACACAACTGGAAAATTAAAAGAATCAATCTGCCCAAGGCAAACTGACTAAACCTTTTCCTAAGAATCTCATTAAGGAATAAGTTTAAATAAAGAATTCTTGCATTTCAGTGGGAGGAGACCTTGGCCATGCCCAATGATACAGCAAGCGTAGAAATGTGTGCTTTGATTGGATATTGCATGTGAGATCATTTCTAAGAAAAGACTGGTATTACCGGAGCAGATACAGACAGGCAGGTCAATGAGTAATATAGGGGGGTTGGATAGACAGCGCACAGTGAAACAATAGCTGGGATAAATGCATTACATCCTCCACAGGGAGTGTACCAGGCCAGATCATGGCAATTACCAGCTAATGGAGACATGCAGACAGCTGCTGCTTACCATTAATGGGCCAGAGGCATTCTGTTAGGCTTTCTGAATCGTTCTATACTCAACAATTGATTTGCAACCAATTGTGGCACATGTGCCCTTGCAGATAACAGAATGGCTAATTTACCTACAAATTTCACTAAATGCTGCTGTATCCCTACCCGTGGTTTCTGCTGATCATATCATTGATTTGTACACATAAAAGCAAAATGCACATGGCCAGCTATCACCTGCAATAATATGGCGCACTACATTATTATAATAGGAATACAGTAAATCAGGCCCGGACTGGCAATTTGTGGATTCTGGCAAATGCCAGAGGGGCTGCTGTAAGGTGCCATAGGCAGTCACTATTTATTGGGTTGGTGGGAGGCTGTGGGGACTCTGTGCACTTAAAATGGCAGGGCCTATTTTGAATCCCAGTCCAGACCTGCGGTAAATTTATTTCTTCCTTTTCTCATTGCTGCCTTTGCCACATACAGAGCGATATATATGTTTATAAAAGCAAGGGGTATAAGAGTAGAGGAAGCAGCCACTGGTAAATATCTAATTAACACCAAATTTGGTAAAACATGTTATCTTCCCAAAGGTTTGCAGGCCCTTGAAGATTTTTCTCTGGGGCCCAGTAACATTAGCCTTGTGGCATTTTTGTTCTTGTTTTTTTTTTTGGGGGGGATAAATGGATAAGCAGCAAAATAAAATTTGACATACTGTATATAACTGAGCTTTCCAAACAGAGACATTGTGCAGATAACCTGAATAATGATCATGAATGAAGCAAATTATGTATGAGGCTTACATCATCATTGTTAGAAAATTTTACCTGTACAATTATAGAGGAATAATGTATGTATATGGTTTTACGACTATATAAAATAACAAGGAATCTGAATACAAAAAAAAAATTCACAAGGAAACTGGTCATGGAGCTCCAAGATGACCTCTAATATACTCATATTTTACAAAAGAGGGTACATTTTAATAAGCACAAGTCTCAGTGTGATTATAACTGGTGTTATCACCATTCATTAAAATATTATTTAGAGGATATTTAGGGGCTTTGTGTGGTAGTTGAAAATAGAGTAACATCATCAGAAATAACATTAACGTTATATACCAGTGTTTCTTAATTTTTTTTTCAGAAGTTTTCAACATCTCTAGTTAAAAACTGCACCTTGTTTTACTTACCATTTTCTTTTTAAGAAGGAATTTAACATTATGAAGGGGGATCAAGAGACCACCACTAATATTTACTAGGATCCATTTTTGGGTCTCATCCCATAGGTTCAAAAGCCCTGTTATAGACTAATTAGCAAGAAGCTTCTTGTAATGAGCCATTACTTGATTGTACAGTGACATTCTGGGCCATCCTTCCCCATATCCCCCCTAGGGACCTCCCTAATGACATGCAGCCCAGCTGTCACTGGCTCTGTGTAGGGGATTTCATTGATCCACAGCAGTTTGTACAGCTGCCCTTATTTATAGTCATGAAATGAAAGTGGTCACTCTGACACTGGGGCAGGGACCCCTTTGATTGTATTATTGAAAATCTAAATTGTGTATAATTAGAACACATTTGTAACATGACATTGTATTCACAGTGATGCCACAGGGAGAAAAGCAGTTCCACCATCATATGAGAATCAACAACTATTAAAAACAAATATTCGTACTCTATACATTTATTTATACATTTATATTTGTGTGATGCTTCCAGTTACCTATCCTTGCACTCCTCTGCCCATGGGTTGCTTCCAGAGGAGTGTGAGTTACAACTCCAGACCCCTAACACGTAGTAGGGACCATGGCAGTATCTTAAAAGAAGTACATAAACTTAGTCATATAATGGCCTGAACATACTGATTGCCCAAGACCTTAAATAAACATTACACTTTATTTTTGCTGTGCAGCATCAGGTGGTAGTGGGTTTTTTGAGCACTATAGCTGCTTTGTCATGTTATATACTGTGGCATAACAAAAGGGGCAGAAGACCCTGCAGATGTGAGGGAAAGGCCCATGGGGAGATAGGGCCAGTGGCACAAGCAATGACCCACAGTTCCCCCACACATATTTGCTGTTAGATGTATATAAGTGGGTATGGGGAGAAGGGGCCCAGAGATGTTAAGTGAGATACCTGCAGAGCAGACATCAAGCAGGGAAAATGAGTGGGAACATTTAGAAGTAAGTAAATACAAGACTGTTGGTATTATCTCAATAGGTAATAGTCTAATTGTTGTGTTGGATGCACTGTTTAATCCCGTAAGGCAAACTGCAACATCTCCAGATGAGCGAATCTGTCCCATTTTGCTTTGCCAGAAAATTTGAGACAGCAACTACTGCACAATTTTTTTGATGTGCGTGACTTTTGTTGACTCACCCATGCCTCTTTTTTTACACAACTGCGTCCTTTTTGATGCGACCACAAACATTTTGTGGCAAAATTTTGCAACAGTTTCTCTGCAAATCCATGCCTGGCGAATAAATTTGCAACTATGTACTATACTACTATGCTGCTATATATTATATTAACCTGTTGATTCTGCTGTAAGGTTACTGTGTGCTCAAAGGAAAGACATTTGCAGATGGGAAGATGTATGTATACATGCACACAGTAATAGCAGGGTTGCCTTCAGAAATTACAGGGCCCTGTATTACTTAGTTAGCATGGCCTTCTGTTCCAGAGCAAGGGTTATTAACCCTGTCCTCTGGGGCAGCAGGCCCAGCCAAATAAGTAGAATGGGGCCCCATTTTAAAAGACAATACTTATCTACATGGCCAGACCACATACCAATAACCCAAAAATGCTTCCTAATTGCACCCCACAAGCCCTGCACATCTTGTGGCATCTTACTGCCATAGGGGCCACTGACAGGAAACCCTCCTGTCCCCTTCTCCAATGGTGGCACATACATGCATGGTCACATCAGTCAATTAATGGACAAAATTCTGTCTTTTAGGGCACATGGGTGTTTAACCCTGCATTTCCCTGTGGTTGATTTCCCCTGCGTTCCAACGCAGGAAAGCGCAGGATGAAACGCAATTCATTCTTTCTTATCTGCCTGTACTGACACAGGCACATCCAAGTGACAATCGCAGCTGAAACACATCTGTGAACATGTGAGTGGACAGTCTGTTAACAAAAATGTCATATTTAATTAAACACACAGAACCTTAGCACATGTTTGTTATTTGTATATAGTGGAGTATGTGCTTCTGATGGGTGCTATCTACCCTATTTGCCTAAAAGCTTTAAATCATGACACACTGCCATTAGAACTTGACATTGAAGACTTTAGTTTTTTTAATATCAGTAAAAAGGAAGAAAACTCCCATTGCCTCATGGGTAAAGATACAGCATGTCGAATCATTTATGAAGTAATATGCTTTATGCATCAGAAGCAGCCCGGCAGACTACCAAGAGAGGACCAGAATTTGATAGTTCAAGTATGTGATCTATTATCAGGAATGCTTGGGATATAGGTTTTTCAAGACATGTTTTATGCTATTTAAAATTTCAGTAAAAAATCCAGTAAAAGGTACTATGTTATTATTTAAGAGAAAAAATAGAATTATTTACTTTAAATGGACTCTTTGGAGCTATCATGATAATGGGTTCCTGCATAAGGTATCCCATACCTGTACCATATCTGGCCTAAGTTATACGGGACAAGATCAGCAGTGCCAGTTTAAACACTATTTATATATACTTTATATAACATTTGATTAATGGTATACTCATTTGAGACCATTTATACTTTTGATTGTTTTTAATGTTTTGCATTAATAAAGTTTTTTGTATTTTGAATACGCTTCAGTTATGGGGCATCAGTGTATTGGGTGTATTGGGTGTGCTTACTTTTAATGTTTTGTAATGTTTTCTGTGTTTTGAATGAGCCTCAATCATGAGGGCACCAATATGGTGGATTGTGTGTACCTTAATATAATATTAATACGAAACGTGTAAGACAGTTATGGTACTCCTATAAAGTAAATTTTTAATCAAGAATACACCTGAAGATTTACTCAATGAGTGCCTGCTCTTTAAAAAAAAATGATGATATCCGCTCCCCTTGCTGAAGGCTCAGGGTGGTGCACCTGAGCCTCTCTTCTCCTGTGGTGAGTTGTTGGACATATCCAATAATTTTACCAATTGAAACACTAACAGCACCTCCAATATATAAATATATATGATTCTTAACTCAACCCTTTCTCAAGAGCTTGCTGGTTTTCTTTATGGGATGTGTTGTACTATAACTCTGCACCCAGATTGTTTTAATACAGATGGTATACTCAAGAAAGTGAAACCCTTTTGACTAAAGGTAGGTGTGCTGATGTGTTTGAAATGTTATAGTCAAGGAAAGTCCTCAGCCCAAAAACTTTTGGGAGCAGACAGTCTATAGAATAAGGTTGGGGGCTCACAGGGCATATGTTTTATATGCAGATGGAGAAAAGGGGATCCACTTCTATCCACTCACGTGTGTAGCTCCATTGACGGGCACAGTGGTGGCTTGAATGAAGTTACAAAGAGCAGAGATCAGGCAAAAAAATGTATGTAGCTGCACTTAGGCTGACGCTGTCTGTGTCAGTACATCTACAAAAAGCTGATCCACTTCTCTTCATCAGGGACATTTCATGGGATCAAGTACAAAGTGAAAATTTAGAACTCATGTTCAGCATTGCTAGAATAGCCTTTCATGTAGTTTAGGCAAAGAGAAGGAGAGTCTTATATTACATCCACATGATTGCAAACACTATTATTGAATATCAAGCACTCAGTTGCAGTAAATAACTGATATTTACAAGCAATAAACTTAATGAACAATAATGAGCTACAATTCGTTAATAATTCAGCAGTATTAATAATTCATTAATATCATAATTTAACATCCATACACTGATATACACTGTATAGACACACAAGCTGTGTACTATCCCTATGATTCAAATTTTTATAGAACCGTGTGGGTGACAAGTCTTGAGTAAAGAAAGATTACCCCCAACAGGAGAAGGGCAGTCAAGTTAAGGAATTTCCTCCCAAGTTAGTTTGCATTATGGGAGTCAAACGTATAGTTTATTATAAATGTTATAATGATTTTTATTCATGGTCCTTTTTGTGAGGAACTGACAGTTGGTTCTGAGGGTTTGTGGCCTTTCTCTGTGTTAGGGCTCTGGCACACGGGGGAGATTAGTCGCCCGCGATAAAACTCCCTGTTCGCGGGCAACTAATCTCCCCGAGTTGCCTACCCCTGCCATCCCACCGGCGAACATGTAAGTCGCCGGCGGGATGGCAGACGCGGTGGGGCAATTTCAGGGAATCGCCGAAAAAGACTCGCGATTTCGGGAAATCATGATTTGCGCGAAATCGCGCCGACGCATCTGCCATCCCGCCGGTGACTTACATGTTCGCCGGTGGGATGGCAGGGGTAGGCAACTCGGGGAGATTAGTCGCCCGCGAACAGGGAGTTTTATCACGGGCAACTAATCTCCCCCGTGTGCCAGAGCCCTTAATCCACTAGACAGATTGGAAAGAGGAATCCCTGACTTTTGTTTTTTTTTGTTCCCTCCCACCAACCATATGCACCTACTATACTGATTGTGCATCTGTTAGAGATAAACCCCCACTGTGTTAAAGGAACTTAAATACAAATAAATGACTACAAGGCTGAGATGATTTAGATTGTGTGTAGTATAGATTCCAGTTTATAGAAGCATAAACTGACTGCCTAAAATGGAAATATTTTAAGACCTTTGAACATGTGTTTAGACCCACAATGATAAGTCTGCAGGAAAGTCATTTTCTTACGGCAAAATTATTTTCAGTACAATCATCTATGTCATGGCTGTCTAACTGGAGGCCTGTGGACCGGATGTGGCCCTTCAAATGATTTTTTTGGCCTCCAATCTATTTAAGGACTTCATTTTAATATAATCTGGCCCTTAAACATACTGTATGAGTAAAAATTGGCCTACTACATGTAATCAGTTGAACAGCACTGATCTGATATATATTACCTTCTTCTCTTTGTTTATATATCCACAATATACACACCAGCCACCCATGGACTATACAGTGTCAGACAGACCCAATCCCCACATGACGCTCCCCCGATCCGCCTTTCCTGGTGCACTTCAGATAAGTTTCATTTAGGCACACTCAGGGGAGGGGGTTGGACAAGTGTTGGGCCCCTGCTGACGTGGGGGTGAAGACAGCGGGGGCCATTGGTGGTGCAGGGGCCCCTGAGGCAGACACCCTGTTGGGCCCTGCATCCCCCAGTACGACCCTGACTCTATCAATGTTTTTTTATACCTCATTATTAACACTTAATTATTATCTGCTTCCATAAATATGTTGCATAATGTATGGTACACATAGAAGACAGAGATGCCTAAAATCAGAGATTGGGACAGTGATATAAATAAGCAAAATGAACTTGAGGATAAAACAAATCTAGCAAGCAACATGATAATAGAGCTAGCAAGAAATATGGTTGCAGGAAAGAGCAACAGAAACACAGATAACCAGAGAGGGTGGATTGTGTTGGTTGCTGGGCTACTTTGTCAGCACTGAGCATTCAGTTGACTTCTTATTAAACTTGCTGTAAATATGCACCCTGAAAAGATTTATTTGTGGAGATGCCTAGTAGGGATAACAAAGACCCAGGACTAATTGAGGAAAGAGGCCTTGGACATGCGCTGAGCCAGATTCTCTCTTCTGACCTTTGGAAACACTGATGGGAACATTCCCTGGATGTGTTCCTAGCCCCGAAATCCTTCATCCTGAGCTTGTCTGCCCAGTGAATGAAACACTCTGTGCTTTGTGGCCCCCTTTCTGCACACTCTGTGAATTAATAACGTTCCTTGAAAGGCCTGTGAAACAGAGGTGTCTACGCTGATTCACTAGCTTTGTGTTGGGGGAAGTAAGGTAGAAAAGACTTGATGTCTCCCAGTGCTACAAACAATGTTTTGTTCTGAAACTTGTAGCTGTTGGAAGTTGGACATTTAATCCGTATAAATAACTTCTGTGGGGACTCTAAATACTGTTTATCTACAACTGCACAAAAATGGTATCTTGGTGCCAGAAATGATTGCAGTGACATACTGGCGTCGGTGCATTATTGGTGTTTCCTGGAATATTTTTACTTATTTTGTAAGACATTGAAGTAAACCTTAACTTGAAAAATTATCTCTTAAATATATCCTTAAATCAAATTTAGGGGCAATAACTTGAGCAGACAAAAACTTCATCTGCAAATGTTCTAATATTGCCAAACAGAGACAGAGGTGTCACTAAAGGTTTAAACCCTGACCCTGTAGCAGTAACATTGACATATCTGCCATAATTTTCCAAAAGAGGCTTATGCCAGCATATTAAATAGCCAGCCCTGAATAAATCACAGAGTGGAGAGCTTCTATAATGGAATTATTCCCTTCAATGCAGTAAAAGGTGAAAAAGGCAACAGGCGATGATGAATTGTGTGGTAGCAGAAAGGAAAGAAGAGGGCTCCATCAAAAGCAAGACAAAGAGAATCCATGTGCCTTGGTTTATCATCTGTAAAATATACACATTTTAATAAAATAAATGGTATATCTGTCAAGCCTCTGTAACCTCCTTCTACCCCAGAGATTTCACCAAGTCTAAACTGGTGACTTTTTAAGGGCAAAACAGAGGCTTCATGAGACTCCAGCATCTATAGGAGCTTTCTAGATTATGGGTTTCCAGATAACCAACCCCATACCTGTATTTCTCATTGCTAATGATCCGACAAATCCATCAAATTATCATAAGGTTAGTGGGTACCAAACGATCGCACATCTGCTGATTTTTAATCCGACATCGGTCAGAAAACTAATCGAGCAGGTTTGAAAATCTTTATCGTTAGCAATGAAATTTGCCCATCGTCCTACTGTTTGCAGGACCAAGCAGATAGTTTTCATAGCTTCACTTTAAATGCCTCCGTCTTTTTACACCATCCACACCCACTACCGTCTCTCATCTTAAACCTTTCTATCTCGCTGCTCCTTACCTCTGGAACTCTATCCCTGAATGCCTCTGTAGGGAAAACTCACTCACTCTCATTAAGATAAAACTCAGATGCTACCTTCTAGAGCACTAAAACATTATTTTGTCTAGTCTTGCACTTAAGGGCAAATGCCCATACCTAGTGCACTCTTACCTTCCAATTTGTGGATGGGTCTTACATGCCTATGTATTTATACTTATTTATTCTAAAACTTGTCCTCCCTGTGTGTAATTGTGTATATTGTAAGATTGTATAGCGCTGCATATCCTTGTAGCTCTTTATAAAGAAAGTTTTACTGAAGTGTGAGAACAGAGGGATGAACTCAAATATTTTAAGTACCAGGGTCTTACCACGCAAAGGATTTCTAGTCTGCCTTAGTTAGCAAATATCTTATGGTATGGTTTTCCACTGTAAGAAAATATCTAAAGTAGCACCAAAATAAGCTAGAAAGAGAAGTTTGAGAACAAACTTCATGTTGGCTAAAAAAAGTGAAGTGAAGTCACTGAATGATATCTAGTGTTGGTGGCTCTGCCCATTGTTACTAATATTGAACTGCAGTCCACCAGTGACTAACTCTGCAAAGTGTGGGGACCCTGTCATTAATGCTGTGACAAAAGGCAGCAGTTTTTCAACCCTAAAACTGCAATCCCCTAGTTTGGGGACCCTGGCATTAATACTGTGTGAATGGCAGCAGGTTCAATTTCCCCACTGAAAGTTGGGTGAAATCTTATTGGCTGTTCGTAGCTCTGCCCACTTTTGGGCATCCAACAAATATTGCCTTTTCAGGTTGACCCCATGACTATGACATTCAAGTTTGGTGAGTGTGGCTTCAAAGTTCTAAGATTAGCAGCAGTTTACATTTCCTCATTAAAGTCAAGGAGTGAAATTTGTTTGGCTGTTGTTGGCTTCTCCCACTTTGGGGCATCCAAAACTGTTACATTAGGGTAGACCCCATGATTAGGTTATTCAAGTTTGGTGAGTAGCTTCAAAGCTGTAAGAGTGGCAGCAGTTTGAAAATCTCAGTTTGAAAAATTGTGGTGTTCGGAGGGGCACCACAAAAAAAAGAAACTTGGGGGCACTAAGAATAAGAAAAAGATAAATAAAAAGCTGAAGTCAAAGTTGAAGGTTTGAAAGTGTAGGGCATGGTTTTGAACAATTTCTATGCTAACAGTGCCCATTATGTTCCTTTCTCAGTGATCATAAAGGAAAAATAAATGTTAGAAACCCTTTGGTATACCTACAGTATATATACCTATATGTATACCTATAACCCATTTACTTCACTCACAAGTGAATGCTGTACAAATATGTACAAAAAACATTCATAGCCATGGAATTCTGGACCAGTTTGTCTGCCATCGATAATAAAGAATTTTCTGAAAAGATATTCAAGACCAGGTTTACCTTGAAGTTAACTGTTATGGGGTTATGTAATAAAAGGCACTAAGTTTGCTCAGGAGCAGTAACTCATAGCAACCAATCAGCAGGTAGCATTTACTGGTCAACATCTCATTGGTTGCTATGGGTTACTGCTTCTGGGCAAACTTAGTGCCTTTTATTACATATGGGGGTAAGTGTGTTATAAAATGCCCTATTATAGCAAATTTTCAATTGGTCTTCATTTTTATAGATTGCATATTACAAATCTATCTGGTTGTTGGGGGAAACTGACCGCTGCGGTAAAATAAACAATTGTCCTTTGAGGCTCCAATTGTATTTTTATCAGAGTAAGGGCAATGGCACACAGGGAAATTAATTGCCTGCAGTTAAATCTCGGCTTCCTTCTGCAGGAGAAAACTTTGCACAACAAAGCGCCACATATGCCTTCCCACCAGCGATTCCCTTTATTGCCAATGAGAAGGCATTTTAAGAAAGATTAGTCGCCTGTGGTAACTGAGATTTAACTGCGGACAACTAATTTCCCTGTGTGTCATTGCACTAAAGTTCCCAGTCATTTTTCTCCACTGGGTGGGTTCCAAAAAAGTCACCATACTGTGTACTGCCAGATAAACCTGATAACAAGATTAACCATTAGTGTAGTTGCTTGCTAGTTATATGTGACTTCCTGTTTCATAATAAAACACAAACCACTCAATGGAAAATATAACAGGCTTACTATTCTCTAGATGCCTTCGTCTGAGACACTGGCATCATCATCAAATAATTATTTCAAAGTAGATATTTAATTGTTTGATTGAACTAGAAAACCCACAACTATAATGATACCATAAAATATTTGGATGCTGACACAGTGCATAGTGTATTGCATTATTTATATATAGATCATTTCACTAGTTCAGTAATGTTACTTCTCTAACAACTGCTCATGGTGGGCTTAAAACAGAAAAGCAGTTTTATAATTCATGGTAATTTGCATAAGCACATTTTGCAAACATTGTTATTAAGATCATATTACATATAAATAGTCTGCCAATATAGAAAGAGCATTTGGTATGGTAAGATGGAGAGGCCTGTCAGAGGGCCCCATACAGGGGCAGATAAGCTGCCAAGTCTTAAGGACCCAAATTGGCAGCTAAAATCTGCCCATGTATGGCCACCTTAAAGGACATGTAAAGGCTACATTTGCCTACAACGTATATCAGTTGGGCATGTCTCCCCCACCCAAATGGCATTATTTGTACTGCATATATCCCCTCCACTTGCCAGCACCATCACATTTTCCTAAAGCAAATAGCAGCTTTCACCTGGTGGCCATTTTTCCTCTGATACATAATCAGATACATTTAAATCTGCAAACAGCATACACACACAGACCCTTATTCAGCATACATTTCATCAAGAATACAGGCTCACATGGGCACAACTGTATTTGAAGGATATTAATGAGCTGGAGAGAGTGCAGAGACTGCAACTAAACTGGTAAAGGGGATGGAAGAGTTAAACTATGAGGTGAGACTGTCGAGGTTGGGGTTGTTTTCTCTGGAAAAGAGGCGCTTGCGAGGGGACATGATTACTCTGTACAAGTACATTAGAGGGGATTATAGGCAGTTGGGGGATGTTCTTTTTTCCCATAAAAACAATCAACGCACCAGAGGCCCCCCCTTTAGATTAGAGGAAAGGAGCTTCCATTTGAAGCAGCGTAGGTGGTTTTTCACGGTGAGGGCAGTGAGGTTGTGGAATGCCCTTCCTAGTGATGTGGTAATGGCAGATTCTGTTAATGCCTTTAAGAGGGGCCTGGATGAGTTCTTGAACAATCAGAATATCCAAGGCTATTGTGATACTAATATCTACAGTTAGTATTAGTGGTTGTATTTATAGTTTATGTATGTGAGTGTATAGATTGGTAGGTGTGGGTTAGGTGTGCTGGGTTTACTTGGATGGGTTGAACTTGATGGACTCTGGTCTTTTTTCAACCCTGTGTAACTATGTAACTATGCAAAAGTTCTGCTTTGTTTGAGCTGAGCTCAGGAGAGTTGGTTGGGAGAAAAAAATTGAAGCAGACAGCTAGAGCTGAGTTTCTATGGGAACCAGCAATGCCATCTCTTCACTGGCTGCTATACTGGGGGCGTGTCTGGTAATCTGAGTTTAGAACAACTGAGCATGCCCACAAGCCAACAGCCAAAGCAAATTCCTGAGGGAGGGGGCCTAGTGGGTTACAGGAGGAGAAGGAAATCTAAGTGATTTAGGGGATGTTGCAGCCTTACTATTAACCTCTGGACAAACAGTGTGGCAGGTATTGAAAGATTTCAAAAAGGCTGTTCTCTGATTTTTGTGTGTGGGGTTTACATGTCCTTTAAGGCTGCATCTGGCATTGCCTGTTCAGTTTGGCAGTCATTGTAGAGAGATCCATGCACAGAAGACATACCAAGTTATGCAAACTGGTCCTTCTAAATAACAGCCATTCCTCATCCTGCATTACTATTTGAGACCACCACCTGGTACAATAGAGTCTGGAGCAACCAATCTAAAACACTGCTACATGTTGTTTGTATACTCCTGCCTGTATAAATTACATTGCTTGCCTTATGGGACTGCACCACTGTCTCATGCCTATATTTTAGCACCATTTGCTAGGAGTTTTCTGTCTTCATTTGGCTAGGCTAGAAGCTGTCTCCAAGCCATTATCACTCTACCAATAAATGTACAGTATATGAATATCCAGCCCCTAAAGTTTGTATTATCTTGCCTCAGTCCTGGGGACTGATGGCTGATAATACAGTATACCTCCTATTTGTACAGAGCTGTAAACCCCCTATTTTTTTTGGGAGATACCTGAATTTGGCTTCCCCACCCCTGTCTCCCATCATCCAATCGCATTCTCAGCGCACTTTCAGGTATAGCCATAATGGTGGCACATTGACTCGCCGCACTATCCCCCAACCACCAATGCTTTACGTTGATAGCTCTGTTTGTACTTATTTAGGTTGGACACTCATAGATCATAAAGTGGGTTTGCCAGTTTGGTTAAATCATAGGTGTGTGTATAAATGGACATGCCTGTGGTGGATTGAGGTGTGTCATAATTTGTCCTTATTTGACATTTGAAGACAATATAATGCCTGCCCATTTTCCTGTACATTGTTGGCCTTGGGAGTCCTACAATATCAATACTACTATATTAGTATAGTAATTTATTGATAAACTTGAGCAATGTCTTTCATACTCCTTCCATAAAATTCTATTTCACAAGAGTCAGCTTAGGCATTAATAGATACACTTAGTAGAAATAGCCCTAGAATTGATGGGGTTCTCAAAGGCCACATTTATTATGTAACGGGAGCTTAGAAGAGAGTAAAGTAGGCTGTGTCAGTAGGATGCTGGGAATTGCATTTCAAAAAAATGTGCACTAATTAAAGTGAGCTGACAATATTTATTTGCAGATGCTGGTTTTGCATTATCAGGTCATTATCAAAACAGATTCCCTCCTTTACAATGTGCAACCTATTGTGTTTCCAAGATGACCAGAGTTCAGACAATGCTTGGAAGTATTACCACCTGTAGACACTGCTCTATGTCTTCAGTATTATGAATTCTTGGAATGGCTGCATGATGCTCTGCTGACCTGACCCTGGAGGAGATAGCCTGGCGCCAGCTACAGAGCTCCAGCGCTTTCCGCCTATCCATCAGCCTTGTGCCGATCAATAGAAATCATTACAGTTCAGCCTAGACAGTTTGTTTTCCATTTAGCTTCAGAGGTGTAATCCCAAAGAACCAATTTGCATGCGGTGAAACTGTCTATTTCTCTATATCTGTAAGATGCTTAGCTTACACATATTCTATCAGTGTATATAGAAGCATTGATAAAGACACTAAATAGCATATGGTCATAAGAGATGGTTGCAGGATATTTATAGACCAGACACAGACACCAGACTATATTCAGTATGATTGGATATAAATAAGTATAAGTATAATTAGATTCATAAATAAAGACATGCCATGAATTTTCTCTGGTAAGAACTAAAGCACCCCATACATGGGCAGATCCGCTCGTTTGGATCTTCTCCCGATATCCTCCACCTACATGTGGGCGATATCGGGAGAATCCAGAGTAATTCAGTTGTTTGGCATACCTTACATAATATAAGGTGCAAACAACATGTTTAAAAGGAAGAAAATTTTATTGGTGGCTATGGGCCCCTTCCACCTGCGCAAAACTTGTGCCTTTATTGCATAGTGGGGGAGATACAATGTCATAGAGAATTCTAGGTAATGTAGTCATAGCTCTAAAAATGACACCCATGTGCTGTTGCAAGCAAAATCCACAGTAATATGTAATGCAGGGAGCACCAACGGTGCTGTCTTGTTAAAAAATCACTCTTTATTGTCCATATCAAAAACATTATTGCACATAATATAGCATATTATGGACCATACACATGTTTCATGATCTATTGCCACTTCATCAGAAGCAATCAAATGGCCCACACTTCCTACAGATAAATAAATCACTTGCTCCATCCATAAAGGTATTAACCCATCAACAAATATCCATTAACCACTGGCCCATGAGGTAGAAGCAATTATAATATGTAAGCCAAAGGTTTTGCTTAAAACCATTGAGTCCCTATGTGGAATGAATAGGGAATAGTTTAATTGTTTTCATGGTTAAATTGAATAGCTGTTATGATATTCTGTTTTGGTTCCTTATTCCTTTATTCACTTTACTTTTTTATATGACTATGATATAATGTATGTGGTTATCAGTACCTTTGGTGTAAGTATTGCAATTGCTACTATCAACCATTCAGGGGGCTTAGGAACTGACCCCTGCAGCTGTGATTACAAATGTGCAATGCGAAATGCACCAGCACCGATCTTGTTTTAAAGTAATACTTATCTGCATGTGCCATAACATTACAAGATGTTGCATGTGACTAAGGGCTAATATTAGGTATAAATAAGTGTAGTTCTGTTGTATTGATTGTTGCATGTTGGCATTCTAGCTTGGCTCTACATCTGCAGAGTCACTGATTCAGCATTCAAAGTACTTTTTTTTTCTTTTTTTTTTTAATACAGGGGTAATGTGATTGCAAATGTTTTATTACACAGTCACAAACTGAATCATCCAGATTTATTTATGGAAAACTGTTACAATTATTTCCTGGTGTAATGTTTCATTCCCCAGCTTATTGCTTTACGGTCAGTATTTGTAATTGTATCTGCTGTACATCTGTAGGAAAGGAATCAATGTTCTGTATATCTCAAGAGTGTGCAGCTACAATTTCCAGTATCATCCATTACCCTGAGCTAGTCAGAGCTGCACATATTCAAACAAGGTGCATTGGAAGCGCATAAAAATAAAGAACATGTGAAATTATGGTGTAATATTTATTAAATAAATAAACCACCCACAAGTGCAAGCTTGAAAAATGTGACCATAAAAAAATTAAATAATACATTTTGTCCACCAGCGCGAAATGGTGAACTGATGCACTCATCAGATGTAAAATACAGCAAGGCAGAGTAAATCTGCAGATCCTTGATGGTAGTGATAAAGCGGGCACCTCATATTATGATAAAATGAGAGAAAACAGATATAATGTAATACTATTTATTAAAAATAAAACCTGCCCATATACAGGCTACTCACAGGATTGTAGTACAAATCAGCAAAAACAAGAACAAGCTCTACGCGTTTCGCATGATTCCGTCACGCTTCCTCAGGAGCTGGATCATAATGTACTTATATACCTGTTTAATTAGAGCTGCACATATTGCAATCTTTATGAGCAGCTTTTGTACTTAAAAAAACTCAATATTGCAACACAATTTTGCCTCTTGACTGTGCTGCAAGCTCCACAGCAGACTTGCTTTCTAGGAAGGGGCAGTGGTTCTGGGATAGCAGGTATAGTAGGACAAGATGGTACCTGTAGCAATAAGAATAATAAGCTCTGAGAAGGGACTGTGGCTGTGGGTATCAGGTTTAGTAGGGAGAGATGGTGCCTATAGTAGCAGTGGGGATAATAGCCTCTGGGAAGGGACTGTGGCTGTGGGATAGCAGGTATAGTAGGGAGAGATGGTGCCTATAGTAGCAGTGGATATAACAGCCTCTGGGAAGGGACTGTGGCTGTGGGATAGCAGGTATAGTAGGGAGAGATGGTGCCTATAGTAGCAGTGGATATAACAGCCTCTGGGAAGGGACTGTGGCTGTGGGATAGCAGGTTTAGTAGGGAGAGATGATGCCTATAGTAGCAGTGGGGGATAACAGCCTCTGGGAAGGGACTGTGGCTGTGGGATAGCAGGTATAGTAGGGAGAGATGGTGCCTATAGTAGCAGTGGGGGATAATAGCCTCTGGGAAGGGACTGTGGCTGTGGGATAGCAGGTATAGTAAGGAGAGATGGTGCCTATAGTAGCAGTGGAATAATTGCCTCTGGGAAGGGACTGTGGCTGTTGGATAGCAGGTATAGTAGGGAGAGATGGTGCCTATAGTAGCAGTGGGATAATTGCTTCTGGGAAGGGACTGTGGCTGTGGAATAGTAGGTATAGTAGGACAAGATGGTACCTGTAGCAATAAGAATAATAAGCTCTGAGAAGGGACTGTGGCTGTGGGTATCAGGTTTAGTAGGGAGAGATGGTGCCTATAGTAGCAGTGGGATACTAGCCCCTGGGAAGGGACTGTGGCTCTGGGATAGCAGGTTTAGTAGGGAGAGATGTTGCCTATAGAAGCAGTGGGATAATTGCCTCTGGGAAGGGACTGTGGCTGTGGAATAGTATGTATAGCAGGACAAGATGGTACCTGTAGCAATAAGAATAATAAGCTCTGAGAAGGGACTGTGGCTGTGGGTATCAGGTTTAGTAGGGAGAGATGGTGCCTATAGTAGCAGTGGGATACTAGCCTCTGGGAAGGAACTGTGGCTGTGGGATAGCGGGTATAGTAGGGAGAGATGGTGCCTATAGTAGCAGTGGGATAATAGCCTCTGGGAAGGGACTGTGGCTGTAGGTATCAGGTTTAGTAGGGAGAGATGGTGCCTATAGTAGCAGTGGGATAATAGCCTCTGGGAAGGAACTGTGGCTGTGGGATAGCGGGTATAGTAGGGAGAGATGGTGCCTATAGTAGCAGTGGGGGATAATAGCCTCTGGGAAGGGACTGTGGCTGTGGGATAGCAGGTATAGTAGGAAGAGATGGTGCCTATAGTAGCAGTGGGATAATTGCCTCTGGGAAGGGACTGTGGCTGTGGAATAGTAGGTATAGTAGGACAAGATGGTACCTGTAGCAATAAGAATAATAAGCTCTGAGAAGGGACTGTGGCTGTGGGATAGCAGGTATAGTAGGGAGAGATGGTGCCTATAGTAGCAGTGGGATAATAGCCTCTGGGAAGGGACTGTGGCTGTGGCATAGCAGGTATAGTAGGGAGAGATGGTGCCTATAGTAGCAGTGGGATAATAGCCCCTGGGAAGGGACTGTGTCTGTGGGATAGCAGGTTTAGTAGGGAGAGATGTTGCCTATAGAAGCAGTGGGATAATAGCCTCTAGGAAGGAACTGTGGCTGTGGGATAGCAGGTATAGTAGGGAGAGATGGTGCCTATAGTAACAGTGGGATAATAGCCTCTGGGAAGGGACTGTGGCTGTTGGATAGCAGGTATAGTAGGGAGAGATGGCGCCTATAGTAGCAGTGGGATAATAGCCCCTGGGAAGGGACTGTGGCTGTGGGATAGCAGGTTTAGTAGGGAGAGATGGTGCCTATAGTAGCAGTGGGATAATAGCCTCTGGGAAGGGACTGTGGGACAGCAGGTATAGTAGGGAGAGATGGTGCCTATAGTAGCAGTGGGATAAGAGCCTCTGGGAAGGGACTGTGGCTGTGGGATAACAGGTATAGTAGGGAGAGATGGTGCCTATAGTAGCAGTGGTAGAGACAGCTGGTACAGGAAGGCAAAATGGCAACAGTAACGCAGGAAAAAATGTATTAGTGGTGTCCAACCTGTGGCTCTTCTCTCTCCAGCAACAAACAGCAATGTTTCCTTAATTCCTTTTTGGCTATGTACCCTGATTTTTTCTGCGTACATTTTAAACTTGTGTGCGTAATTTAAAAACGATGTGGTCAGGTCAGAATGGATACAAAATTTTGTGTTTTTGCACAAAATTCGTTATGTTCACCACAATTTGTTGGGTGCACTGGCCTCAAGATTTGTGTGCGTACGCACAAGCACACAGCTTTGAGGGAACCTTGACCAACAGCTGTCGGAATTATTTAAATGGCCATACACTTGACAATTGTGCAAAAATGCCTATATTTCCATAGGCCACATTACAACAAAAGAAAGGATTAAATATCTCTGTTATTGTCGGTGTTTGCAGTTGTTTCAGATCATACTTATCCAATAACCCCATGAATGTCCTCCCACGGGACTATCTGTATCTGTCCATGTTTTCTGCCATTATGCACCACAGGGAAATATGAGAACCTAATCAAATCAGTGATCTGAAATGTCTTGGGAGCAGCTGTGCATATACAGCATGAGCATTCAGAATATGGGAATATGTATTTCCTATATGCATTACCTATATTATCTAACTCCCTATTTTACATTAGTGCTTTTAATAAATGACTAGGACTTGTATGAGCAAATCCTGGGCAATGCCTTGCATGCAACTTGGAAATATCTGCACATTTTTTTTTACAAGAAAGGCCATGATAAAAGAATTACATTTTCTTTCAATGAGCAAAAATATAATTTTAAGTAAACAAAATGTTAAAATTTATGGTGGTGGCATATGGGCAATTTATTGTCAATGGGAAATCACTATTCTTGTGGGGGACAGAGTGCCAGAAAATACCCTTTTGTGGCAAAAAGCATATAAAATATTTTACCTGTGACAATTCCCATTCACTGCCACAGAAGAGCACCCTATGTGCCATCAGCCTTATGGGGAGAGGAGACATACAGAAGTAAAAGGAATATCCACAGTGGAAATCATACTGACACTGGCTTTAATTAACCTGTTGCTGAATTACAACCCTCTGCAGTTTTAGGGGAGGATTGGATCTGGATTCAGAACAAAGTGCAGAGTGCATACTGGACTGAAATCCCATGGATGCAAGTGCTCCATGAATAAGTCCTAAGTGGTACAGTTTTGCACCCCTTAAGGTGAACATACACGTACCAATTATGATCTTTACTGCGACCATTGCTCGTTCCATCCATTGACGTTCAGGGCTGAATCGTCAGATATGAAGGTAGAAACAATAGGGATTCTACCTCTACCTGACGTTTCAGCCCTAAACATAGATTTTGCAATCAAAATCTTTTGTCCCGCCCGTTTGTCAAGACGACCAATATCCAAAGCTTTTGCAATATCGCCTGTCTTGTTGATCCGCCATATATGCACCGAATATGCATGTATGGCCAGCTTTAGGACTCCAACCTTATGTCTATGGGGTGTCTATAAAGTGGTCTTTATTTCAACCTGTTCTGTGCAGATAACAGAACAAATGTGAAGTGACCATGCCACACCCAACTGCATGAATCAGCAAGCAATCAAACTGCTTCACCACAATACCCTGAAATATGAGGGTTTAGCACCACCTACAGTTATGTTTGTTTAATTACAGTAATGATAAAGGATCATGATTTGCCTTGTCCTCTAATATTGGGTGAAAGGATGGCAGTGGGATGAGAAGCGAGGAGATCTCTTTTCCAAACAAAAAACAGAATTAAAAGCCACATTTGTACTTCCCCATCGTGTTTGTATGAGTAGTTGGTGAGAGAGCAGAATGAATAAATTCAATGTAATCTTTATGGGAAAAGACACGTGGAGCTACTTGTAGCCAGTTACGTGACAACGTACCAAATGGCAGAAAAACTAACCAACGGCAGAAAAGCTAACCACATGCTCGTGTCCTAAGGGCTAACTTACAGTAATAAGGAGGTAAAGTAACATGCTTTTGCCTACAAATTTGGCCACAATTTTGTTAAATCGTAAATGTCTGATCAGTTGGGATGTTATCTGTGGGAGCAGTTGCTAAAATGTGTATAAATGTAGACTAGACAGCAGTGAGGGGGGAGCAGCCTGTGAAGAGAGGAGACTGTGAACAGTATGTGAGGCCTGGAGACCAGAGGTACTGGAGGATAGAGGACCCATGTAAACCCAGCACGAACAAACCTATACTGACCTATCTATCCACTCACATACATAAACCCATACTGACCTATCTATCCACTCACATACACAAACCCATACTGACCTATCTATACACTCACATACAGACCCATACTGACCTATCTATCCACTCACATACAGACCCATACTGACCTATCTATCCACTCACATACACAAACCCATACTGACCTATCTATACACTCACATACAGACCCATACTGACCTATCTATACACTCACATACAGACCCATACTGACCTATCTATCCACTCACATACACAAACCCATACTGACCTCTCTATACACTCACATACATAAACCCATACTGACCTATCTATACACTCACATACAGACTCATACAGACCTATCTATACACTGACATACAGACCCATACTGACCTATCTATCCACTCACATACAGACCCATACTGACCTATATATACACTCACATACAGACCCATACCGACCTATCTATACACTCACGTACAGACCCATACTGACCTATCTATACACTCACATACAGACCCATACTGACCTATCTATACACTCACATACATAAACCCATACTGACCTATCTATACACTCACATACAGACTCATACTGACCTATCTATACACTGACATACAGACCCATACTGACCTATCTATACACTCACATACAGACCCATACTGACCTATATATACACTCACATACAGACCCATACTGACCTATCTATACACTCACATACAGACCCATACTGACCTATCTATACACTCACATACAGACCCATACTGACCTATCTATACACTCACATACAGACCCATACTGACCTATCTATACACTCACATACAGACCCATACTGACCTATCTATCCACTCACATACAGACCCCATACTGACCTATCTATACACTCACATACAGACCCATACTGACCAATCTATACACTCACATACAGACCCATACTGACCAATCTATACACTCACATACAGACCCATACTGACCTCTCTATACACTCACATACATAAACCCATACTGACCTATCTATACACTCACATCCAGACCCATACTGACCTCTCTATACACTCACATACAGACCCATACTGACCTCTCTATACACTCATATACAAAAATCCATACTGACCTATCTATACACTCACATACATAAACCCATACTGACCTCTCTATACACTCACATACATAAACCCATACTGACCTATCTATACACTCACATACAGACTCATACTGACCTATCTATACACTGACATACAGACCCATACTGACCTATCTATCCACTCACATACAGACCCATACTGACCTATATATACACTCACATACAGACCCATACCGACCTATCTATACACTCACATACAGACCCATACTGACCTATCTATACACTCACATACAGACCCATACTGACCTATCTATCCACTCACATACAGACCCATACTGACCTATCTATACACTCACATACAGACCCATACTGACCTATCTATACACTCACATACAGACCCATACTGACCTATCTATCCACTCACATACAGACCCATACTGACCTCTCTATACACTCACATACAGACCCATACTGACCTATCTATACACTCACATACATAAACCCATACTGACCTATCTATACACTCACATACAGACTCATACTGACCTATCTATACACTGACATACAGACCCATACTGACCTATCTATACACTCACATACAGACCCATACTGACCTATATATACACTCACATACAGACCCATACTGACCTATCTATACACTCACATACAGACCCATACTGACCTATCTATACACTCACATACAGACCCATACTGACCTATCTATACACTCACATACAGACCCATACTGACCTATCTATACACTCACATACAGACCCATACTGACCTATCTATCCACTCACATACAGACCCCATACTGACCTATCTATCCACTCACATACAGACCCATACTGACCTATCTATACACTCACATACAGACCCATACTGACCAATCTATACACTCACATACAGACCCATACTGACCAATCTATACACTCACATACAGACCCATACTGACCTCTCTATACACTCACATACATAAACCCATACTGACCTACCTATACACTCATATACAAAAATCCATACTGACCTATCTATACACTCACATACATAAACCCATACTGACCTATCTATACACTCACATACAGACCCATACTGACCTCTCTATACACTCACATACAAAAATCCATACTGACCTATCTATACACTCACATACAGACCCATACTGACCTATCTTTACACTCACATACATAAACCCATACTGACCTATCTATACACTCATATACAAAAATCCATACTGACCTATCTATCCACTCACATACAAAAATCCATACTGACCTATCTATACACTCACATACAGACCCATACTGACCTCTCTATACACTCACATACAAAAATCCATACTGACCTATCTATACACTCACATACAGACCCATACTGACCTATCTATACACTCACATACAGACCCATACTGACCTCTCTATACACTCACATACATAAACCCATACTGACCTATCTATCCACTCACATACAGACCCATACTGACCTATCTATACACTCACATACAGATCCCATACTGACCTATCTATACACTCACATACAGACCCATACTGACCTATCTATACACTCACATACAGACCCATACTGACCTCTCTATACACTCACATACAAAAATCCATACTGACCTATCTATACACTCACATATATAAACCCATACTGACCTATCTATACACTCATATACAAAAATCCATACTGACCTATCTATCCACTCACATACAAAAATCCATACTGACCTATCTATACACTCACATACAGACCCATACTGACCTCTCTATACACTCACATACAAAAATCCATACTGACCTATCTATACACTCACATACAGACCCATACTGACCTATCTTTACACTCACATACATAAACCCATACTGACCTATCTATCCACTCACATACAGACCCATACTGACCTATCTATACACTCACATACAGATCCCATACTGACCTATCTATACACTCACATACAGACCCATACTGACCTATCTATACACTCACATACAGACCCATACTGACCTCTCTATACACTCACATACAAAAATCCATACTGACCTATCTATACACTCACATATATAAACCCATACTGACCTATCTATACACTCACATACAGACCCATACTGACCTCTCTATACACTCACATACAGACCCATACTGACCTCTCTATACACTCACATACAAAAATCCATACTGACCTATCTATACACTCACATACAGACCCATACTGACCTCTCTATACACTCACATACAGACCCATACTGACCTATCTATACACTCACATACAGACCCATACTGACCTATCTATATACTCACATACAGACCCATACTGATCTCTCTATACACTCACATACATAAACCCATACTGACCTATCTATACACTCACATACAGACCCATACTGACCTATCTATACACTCACATACAAAAATCCATACTGACCTATCTATACACTCACATACAGACCCATACTGACCTCTCTATACACTCACATACAGACCCATACTGACCTATCTATACACTCACATACAGACCCATACTGACCTATCTATATACTCACATACAGACCCATACTGATCTCTCTATACACTCACATACATAAACCCATACTGACCTATCTATACACTCACATACAGACCCATACTGACCTATCTATACACTCACACACAGACCCATACTGACCTATCTATACACTCACATACAGATCCCATACTGATCTATCTATACACTCACATACAGACCCATACTGACCTATCTATACACTCACATACAGACCCATACTGATCTCTCTATACACTCACACACAGACCCATACTGACCTATCTATACACTCACATACAGACCCATACTGACCTATCTATACACTCACATACATAAACCCATACTGACCTATCTATACACTCACATACAGACCCATACTGACCTATCTATACACTCACACACAGACCCATACTGACCTATCTATACACTCACATACAGATCCCATACTGATCTATCTATACACTCACATACAGACCCATACTGACCTATCTATACACTCACATACAGACCCATACTGACCTATCTATACACTCACATACAGACCCATACTGACCTATCTATATACTCACATACATAAACCCATACTGACCTATCTATCCATCACATACAGACCCCTACTGACCTATCTATATACTCACATACAGACCCATACTGACCTATCTATACGCTCACATACAGACCCATACTGACCTATCTATACACTCACATACAGACCCATACTGACCTATCTATACACTCACATACAGACCCATACTGATCTCTCTATACACTCACATACATAAACCCATACTGACCTATCTACAGTATACACTCACATACAGACCCATACTGACCTATCCATACACTCACATACAGACCCATACTGATCTCTCTATACACTCACATACAGACCCATACTGACCTATCTATACACTCACATACAGACCCATACTGACCTATCTATACACTCACATACAGACCCATACTGACCTATCTATACACTCACATACATAAACCCATACTGACCTATCTATACACTCACATACAGACCCATACTGACCTATCTATACACTCACATACAGACCCATACTGACCTATCTATCCACTCACATACAGACCCATACTGACCTATCTATACACTCACATACAGACCCATACTGACCTATCTATACACTCACATACAGACCCATACTGACCTATCTATACACTCACATACAGACCCATACTGACCTATCTATACACTCACATACAGACCCATACTGACCTATCTATACACTCACATACAGACCCATACTGACCTATCTATACACTCACATACAGACCCATACTGACCTATCTATACACTCACATACAGACCCATACTGACCTATCTATACACTCACATCCAGACCCATACTGACCTATCTATACACTCACATACAGACCCCATACTGACCTATCTATACACTCACATACAGACCCATACTGACCTATCTATACACTCACATACATAAACCCATACTGACCTATCTATACACTTACATACAGACCCATACTGACCTATCTATATACTCACATACAGACCCATACTGACCTATCTATATACTCACATACATAAACCCATACTGACCTATCTATCCATCACATACAGACCCATACTGACCTATCTATATACTCACATACAGACCCATACTGACCTATCTATACACTCATATACAGACCCATACTGACCTATCTATACACTCACATACAGACCCATACTGACCTATCTATATACTCACATACATAAACCCATACTGACCTATCTATCCATCACATACAGACCCATACTGACCTATCTATATACTCACATACAGACCCATACTGACCTATCTATATACTCACATACATAAACCCATACTGACCTATCTATAGACTCACATACAGACCCATACTGACCTATCTATCCACTCACATACAGACCCATACTGACCTATCTATACACTCACATACAGACCTATCTATACACTCACATACAGACCCATACTGACCTATCTATACACTCACATACAGACCCATACTGACCTATCTATACACTCACATACATAAACCCATACTGACCTATCTATACACTCACATACAGACCCATACTGACCTATCTATACACTCACATACAGACCCATACTGACCTATCTATCCACTCACATACAGACCCATACTGACCTATCTATACACTCACATACAGACCCATACTGACCTATCTATACCACTCACATACAGACCCATACTGACCTATCTATACACTCACATACAGACCCATACTGACCTATCTATACACTCACATACAGACCCATACTGACCTATCTATACACTCACATACAGACCCATACTGACCTATCTATACACTCACATACAGACCCCATACTGACCTATCTATACACTCACATACAGACCCATACTGACCTATCTATACACTCACATCCAGACCCATACTGACCTATCTATACACTCACATACAGACCCCATACTGACCTATCTATACACTCACATACAGACCCATACTGACCTATCTATACACTCACATACATAAACCCATACTGACCTATCTATACACTTACATACAGACCCATACTGACCTATCTATATACTCACATACAGACCCATACTGACCTATCTATATACTCACATACATAAACCCATACTGACCTATCTATCCATCACATACAGACCCATACTGACCTATCTATATACTCACATACAGACCCATACTGACCTATCTATACACTCATATACAGACCCATACTGACCTATCTATACACTCACATACAGACCCATACTGACCTATCTATATACTCACATACATAA
Organism: Xenopus tropicalis; assembly: GCF_000004195.4. Lineage (NCBI taxonomy): Eukaryota > Metazoa > Chordata > Amphibia > Anura > Pipidae > Xenopus > Xenopus tropicalis. Next base: position 136,645,109 of record NC_030678.2, on the reverse strand, counting down.
ACCCATACTGACCTATCTATCCATCACATACAGACCCATACTGACCTATCTATATACTCACATACAGACCCATACTGACCTATCTATATACTCACATACATAAACCCATACTGACCTATCTATAGACTCACATACAGACCCATACTGACCTATCTATACACTCACATACAGACCCATACTGACCTATCTATACACTCACATACAGACCCATACTGACCTATCTATACACTCACATACAGACCTATCTATACACTCACATACAGACCCATACTGACCTATCTATACACTCACATACAGACCCATACTGACCTATCTATACACTCACATACAGACCCATACTGACCTATCTATACACTCACATACAGACCCATACTGACCTATCTATACACTCACATACAGACCCATACTGACCTATCTATACACTCACATACAGACCCATACTGACCTATCTATACACTCAGACACAGTTTTCATTTTTTATTTTGTATAGTATTTTAATTATCTTTTTCTTCTGCCTCTTTCCAGCTTTTAAAAGGGGGTCACTTACCCCAGCAGCCAAAAACTATTGCTCTGTGAGCATACAATTTAATTGTTATTGCTACTACAGAGAAAGGGGCGCCTTGGGGTGCCAGGTTATCTAATCTGGGCCTCGGTGAGAGGAAACGCTTAGTGCCAAGACAGAAAAGCCAGTACCCTGTGTTTTGGACGGCAGGCATGCTTACAATGAATAAAATTTTATATATGGATTTTATTTACAAGGATTCCCACAAGCTGTAACTACTCAAACCTGTGTTTGTTTTATAACCAGTTTCCTGAATGAAAATGATCCTTGTCTTGAAGAGAAGTATTATACTGCAGAGCTAATCGGCTTTAGATGAAAACTCATGTTAAACATGCCCAATGATTAGTTCTTCCTTGTCCCAGGCCGGTTTTAACATTTTTCCACAGAGTGAGCTAATTCCAAGCAATGTTACATTGACAGAGCCCCAAGGTCCTCAAGGTCAGCTGCTCATGTACTCCCTGCCCAAACTATGACTAAGTACTGGCAAGATTACTGTGCGTAACACTTAGAACTGTAAAACCTTACAAACCAAAATGTTTAAATAAAACACCGGCCCCCATTCATGAGCAAAGGGAATATGCTCTATGAAACAAGTCATTCTCAGTTTACTCTCATTCTGGAGGGAGTTGATTGGAAGGGGAGGAAGAGTTGGGGTTGAACAGCTGAGTAATGGAAGCTTATGAAAGACACAGACTGCAAGGGTGGGGAATGAGAAATAAAAGGATAATGGGGAGAAGTCTAAAGTTTATTAGGTCATTGCATAGAGAGAGAGCATTTTAGCTTAATTCTGTTTTGTGCCAATTGTAACTAAAGCAATTATTTGCAGTGCAAGGCAGAGGGAATTACTTTCTTCATCTTTCAAAAACTGATTCCTTGTTGGGGCCACAAGCCACTGTCTAGCACAGCTACCTCTCACCTCTGAGTTGAGCCTGGTACTGACCTCCTAACGTGCCTAGTCCAAGTAGGGTGCGGCCTATCAAATGGTGAGGAAATCTACAGTCTAGCTCCCTGCATGCAGATTTATTTTGTTTCTCTATTGTAAGCTGTATCTCTTTTACTAACTTCCTGGTCTGTTGTGAAGCTCCACCCCCTTATGATGACCTCAAAGAGGTGCATACTGCACATGCTTGATTGATTTTAATTGGAGCAGAGGCAGCGAGCATGCCCAGTAGGCGCCTCTTTAAAGTCTTCATAGTCGGAGAGAGGAGTGTTTAGAAAGCAAAAGGGGGAGCTTCATGCTTGACAAGGGAGAGGGAGTCAGTAAAAGAACTGAAGTTCAGCTGCTTGTAATAGAGAAACAAAATAAATGTGCATGCAGGGAGAAAGGTATATTATTCTGTGAGCTGTTTAGAGTACTTTTAGGGCATTTTAAATGAAAAGGTTTACTTATACGGGATACTGCCTAAAGCTGGCCAAGCTTGGTACAATTTTCAGAACATGTTTAGGCTCCGAATTAACGTCCCAATAATTTTCGTACCATGGCGACTGGTTGTTTAGTCAATTGGCCAGTTTAGAACATTTCAGTCACATAACAATAAAATCTGCGCATGTATTGTGTTTCTGACAATTTCCTTGGGGGACCTACAATGCATTTCCAGGAAGTCACTTTCTTAATTGGGGTCTGCCAAGTATTTCATATTCAGATCACCATCTGATTTGTATCTCTGATCTTTAGGGCTTTATCCTACAATTTCAGTCTGAAGGTTAGTTTTATCTGTACGACCGATATCCAAACATTCATCGGAAGAAGACTAAAATCTGAATGTGTATGGCCAGCTTAACTATAATTGTCTAACATTTCAAAATAAAATATATACTGTCTACTGTTTGGTTGCTATTGGTAACTAGAACTGGAGCAAACTCTGTGCATGCCATTTTATTGCCCAGATTTGTGCACTGTGGGTGAGTACAACCCAATAAATCCCATTGCTGTCAAACCATGAGAAGACTTCTTAGACATGAATTGGTGTTTTCTGTATGGTTTGCGTAGCGGAATCCATGATAATGGTGGCAACTTTGCTGATATCTTGAACAAACGAATTCCAGGTACTCAGCATTCTCTAAACAGAAGGTGATAAGCCCAGATTAATGACTTTGGCACGAGGTTAAGAAATATGCTGTCACCCTCCTGCTTATTAGCTTAGCTGTAGATACTGTAGCTCAAGTAAGGAAAGTAAGCAGCCTGCAACAATAGAACCCACCCAGCTGCTCACATGCAGAGCCCAAGGGAGGGTCACATAGTGGCAAATCCATTTGCGCTCAGCAATTCTGATGAATGTTTCCAAAGTAATAGATTTATCACCACTCCTAATAGTGAAACATGGGTATGCAATGGCACAAAGACCACACAAACAACGATTTATCTTTGTGATCCTCTGATGACATCATGGATGGTAAAGATGTAGAAACCAAGGTTTAGTCAAGGTCGGCCAGCATGGTTGTAAATGTGGTCTTCTGTTTCATATTTAGCCTTTCTGTAAGCAGAAAAATCAATGTTTTCGATTTAAGCAGCTTCAGACAAAAAAGTGTATTTTTAGTAGGTTTGAGTGTTAGGTAGGATTTACCAGAGAAGATACACGTTTTCAATAAATAAATAAGGGTCCTTTTGAATATCGATTAAAGCTGGCCATACACGCACCAATATAATTGTATGGTGGATTGACGAGGATAACGATAAAAAGCCTTGGATATCGGTCATCACATCAATCGGGCGGGACAGAAAATTTTGATCGGGCGCCGTTAAATGTGTCCGTGCAAAAGCAAGCATTTAGGGATAAATCATTTTATTGTTTCTACCTCCATATCTGACAATTTAGCCCTGAATGTTAGTGGAGAGTAGAAAATTGTAATGTGTATGGCCACCAGGGCCACCATCAGGGGGGCACAGCGGGTACAGCTGTCCCGGGCCCGGGCAATTTTTACTTTTAAAGCTCAGGCCCCCTTTAATAAAATCTGGGCCCTGTCATTGGTCAGCTAGATGGTTGCGCCCCATGTGTACGGGAGACGTCAGTACCCATGGGGCGCAACCTTATAAAAGGGCCTGTGTGCATTTGCGTGTAGACAGAAGTGTCTAGGATACGAAGCCACCGGAGAAGCTGCCGAAGAGCAGAAGTAAAACTGCTGCTGGGCACCATTGTATTAGGGGGGGGGGCGCGGGGCACACTGACTTATGGGGGCACTGCTGCTGGGCACCAATGTACTAGGGGGGCACTGCTCTTGGCACCAATGTACTAGGGGGGCACTGCTCTTGGCACCAATGTACTAGGGGGGCACTGCTCTTGGCACCAATGTACTAGGGAGGCACTGCTCTTGGCACCAATGTACTAGGGCGGCACTGCTGCTGGGCACCAATGTACTAGGGGGGCACTGCTGCTGGGCACCAATGTACTAGGGCAGCACTGCTGCTGGGCACCAATGTACTAGGGGGGCACTGCTCTTGGCACCAATGTACTAGGGGGGCACTGCTGCTGGGCACCAATGTACTAAGGGGGCACTGCTGCTGGGCACCAATGTACTAAGGGGGCACTGCTGCTGGGCATCAATGTACTAGGGGGGCACTGCTCTTGACACCAATGTACTAGGGGGGCACTGCTGCTGGGCACCAATGTATTAGGGGGGCACTGTTGCTGGGCACCAATGTATTAGGGGGGCACTGCTCTTGGCACCAATGTAATAGGGGGGCACTGTTGCTGGGCACCAATGTATTAGGGGAGCCCTGGCTACCAATGTTTTAGGGGCACTGGCTACCAATGTTTGTGTGTCCTTTGTACTGATGGGAGGGGTCACTGGGGGAGGGGCCATTAGGGGGCAGGGCCCTGAAAATTTTGTTGTGAGGGGCCCCGTGATTTCTGATGGCGGCCCTGATGGCCACCTTAATTCTTTGCTCCCCAGACTTGCAGTAGATGCTAGTTTCTAAATCTGCTTAGAGCTCAATTACCATTGCCATAGGTGCAGATGCAAGACCACTAAAGGTCACCATACACGGGCCGATTATAGCTGCCGATATCGCTTCTTGGCGACATCACCATACGAGCGGATCTGCCCGTGTATGGCCAGCTTAAGGGGCACAAAGTTGAACCCTTTAGGGCTCATGCAATTAGCAGATTCCTCTGGGTCAGTGGTCTGTGCACCATAAGCAGGTGCTAAATGCAGGACTATATTGTGGACCCTGTCAATTCCAGTGCTGAAGAGCAGAGACAACTTTAACTGTTCGGTGTATTGGTTGCAGCCAATATTTAAATTATTTTTAAAGGACACACAGAGGACTTGTATGTGTGCCATAGAAAAGTGGGATTCATATAACAGGGTTTATACTTGCATTTGGGGGTGGTAACTCATTGCACCTAAACTTATTTTTACTTTCATTATTCATCCTGCTGATGACTAAAGAAGCTAATTATGAATTGATTGATGTTGGTTACTCTTCACATACAAATTTGCCCACTGTAAGTGAACTTTTGTTGTTTGATGGTCTTAAACCCAAACCCAACTTCTTGTATTGAGGTGCTGCAAATATTTTATTCTAGATTAATGCTGTGAAACTGTGACATGCAAATAAAATGATCTCTGGCAAGCCTTGACAGCTGCACTGTTTATTATGTAGTTTTAGGGCTCTGGGACACGGGGAGATTAGTCGCCTGCGGCAAAACTCCCTGTTCGCGGGCGACTAATCTCCCCGAGTTGCATTCCCCTGCCATCCCACCGGCGAACATGTAAGTCGCCGGTGGGATGGCAGACGCGGTGGGGCGATTTCGGGAAATCGTGATTTGCGCGAAATCGCACCTGCCATCCCGCCGGCGACTTACATGTCCGCTGGTGGGATGGCAGGGGGAAGGCAACTCGGGGAGATTAGTCGCCCGCGAACAGGGAGTTTTGCTGCGGGCGACTAATCTCCCCATGTGCCAGAGCCCTTAATCCCAGCCCTGACACCTCTCCTTTAGGGGTGTCACTTTCAGTCATTGTATCCGGAATACATTAAACAGATTCGTCTCAGTTGCCTCTCCCAACAACATGCCCTTTAGTTGCAGCATCCCCTGCTTGTGCCATATACCTTCAACTCACTTGCTACCTCCACACTCACCCTTAGAGCAGAGAGTGACACATGAGCAAATTTTTGTCTCAGTAAGAGAAGTGTTCCCTCAGGGGGACAGAGACAAGCAGGCAGAACATACTGTGTACTGTATTTGTTGCTCAGGGCTTGCACCTAATCAGCAAGTTAAGAGCAGGTCTGGGGAAGTGGGAAGAAGGTGTTTAATAGGGAAACCTTTGAGCCAACACAGAGCCCAGGTTAAATATACTCTATTTTTCTCTGAGCTTTTCTGCAAGCAGGAAGGCAAGTATAGAGAAAAGCACTACTTTGGCACAACTAAACACTTGGGGGGCATTGCCTACAATGAATCATGCCACCTCAGTCTTCCTTTTCTGTACCTAACATTGTCAAGTGCAAAGTGCAAAAATATGCCAAAAGCATTCCTGATGGTGAAAGTTAAATTCATCACAAAAGAATATTCAATATTTGATAAATTAGCCACTTTGTGTTTAAATGTTAGCCTGCTTCTGCCTACATACACAGGCTCTGTTTTTTTTTTTTTTCAGCATTAGTCAATATGTAAATCTTAAATGTAAAGGCAAGCTACTTCAATAGATATAAAAGTAATTCATCCTTAAAGGAACCACACACAACTCAGAAAGCCCTAATATACCTATCACTATAATATCAAACTAGTAGGCCAGATCAGAACAGGGGAGCATGCTTAGGTTTTGTTAGGATACTATTACATAAAAATGATGAAAAGGCTGTATATTGCAAGGTTGGTTGAAATGATTTCTTTTCTGGGTGGAGCACCCCTTTAATGAATTACTCATCTCAATTGTTACATATAAATTTTGATGGTCAAACAAAACCACCATATAGCAGCCCATGCAACAAAGTCCAACGGGGCATATGCTAGAACTGCAGTTCAGAGTGGTGCATTTTCAATCCCATAGCTCCAGTGCACCCTTTAATATAGGTTTTCCTTTGTCTGTAAGAGTTTTAAGCAAATTTCCTTTACAGTATGCTTCAATTTCACAAATATTATAAATTAGTGTGACAACATCCCTTTTATTATATCATGCAGAACAATGACCATTAATGTCAAATCAACATACTGAAGGAGAGCTACACATCTATGCCCCCTACGGTTTATGTTAGAAATGTGTTCTGCCCATTGTTTGTTGAAACATTTTATACATCGGAAAATGAACAAATTTAGCATTACAGCTGTCGGATTATCACAAGAAAATTAATTTCTCAGAACATTTAAGCCTCAGGATGGGTTTGGGATGTTTACATAAAAACATTAAAATTTCCAATTTACTTGTTATGCCACCAACATCTATTTATGTTGTGTAAATGAACATGCATCCACAAGGCACTGTCACATTGCAGAGAAACAGCAAACCGGGCAGCAATTAAGATCTTCAATTATTACTGTGGGAAATGACAGTTGCCGTTTTCGGAGCTTTTGTATAATAGGTTTCTGTTAAACAGATGCCATACCCATAGTTATTTTTTCAAAATAAGATTACATGAACACTGCAGGTGGTCATGTTATATTGGGGAGCTGCAAAACTGCATACATGTAGCATGTACAACAGTTATAAGTGCTTGCACCAAAGGGAGGGAGACTGACTAGAAAAAATGGATGGAGGGCAAAGAAACTTCATATTAGTGCATGGACATTCAGGCAGAACACATTTTAAAACAAACTTTGGCAAATATCAACCAGAATTACAAAACTGAGCACAACTATAGTTACAGAAATTCAACAGAATTCACACTTTAAAGCCACATTTAAAATGGCGCTTTATTTTAAAAAAAAAAGTTAGACTTCAGAAGGGGAAATTCAGGAATAGAAAGGCACAACTTGAGGAAAACAGAATAAAGTTTAATACTCTTCGCCTTCATCTTCTGCATCTGCACTATCTGCACCAACCTCTTCATAATCTTTCTCCAGGGCAGCCATGTCTTCACGGGCCTCAGAGAACTCACCCTCCTCCATACCCTCACCCACATACCAGTGCACGAAGGCACGCTTGGCATACATGAGATCAAACTTGTGGTCCAGACGAGCCCAGGCCTCAGCAATCGCAGTGGTATTGCTCAGCATACACACAGCACGCTGCACCTTGGCCAGGTCTCCCCCTGGAACCACAGTTGGGGGCTGATAGTTGATACCAACTTTGAAACCAGTTGGGCACCAATCCACAAACTGGATGGTACGCTTTGTCTTGATGGTGGCAATAGCTGCATTTACATCTTTGGGTACCACATCACCACGGTACAACAGGCAACAAGCCATGTATTTACCGTGGCGTGGATCACATTTCACCATCTGGTTAGCTGGTTCAAAGCAGGCATTTGTAATGTCAGCTACAGTAAGCTGCTCATGATAAGCCTTCTCTGCAGAGATGACAGGGGCATAGGTGGCAAGAGGGAAGTGAATACGGGGATAGGGCACCAAGTTGGTCTGAAACTCTGTGAGATCTACATTGAGGGCTCCATCAAACCTCAGAGAGGCTGTGATAGAAGACACTATCTGACTAATGAGCCTGTTCAGGTTGGTGTAGGATGGGCGTTCAATATCTAGATTCCTGCGGCAGATGTCATAAATGGCCTCATTGTCTACCATGAAAGCACAGTCAGAGTGCTCCAGGGTGGTGTGGGTTGTGAGAATAGAGTTGTAGGGCTCAACCACAGCTGTGGAGACCTGAGGAGCTGGATAGATGGCAAATTCTAGCTTAGACTTCTTTCCATAATCAACAGAGAGACGCTCCATCAGCAGGGAGGTGAATCCAGAACCAGTACCACCACCAAAGCTGTGGAAGACCAGGAAACCCTGGAGACCTGTGCACTGGTCAGCCTGTATGAAAAAAAAATATTTGCACATTAACATGTAAGCCTTTAACGATCTGTTTTTTTCACTTTTTAACACTTTTACAGGGGATAATGTGTTTATCTGAATATATCTTAATCATAGCAGGATATGGTCACCATTTTACTTACCAGTTTGCGAATCCTGTCTAGCACCAGATCAATGATCTCCTTGCCAATTGTGTAGTGCCCCCGGGCATAATTATTGGCAGCATCTTCCTTTCCTGTAATTAACTGCTCTGGGTGGAATAACTGCCTATATGTGCCAGTGCGCACCTCATCTGCAAAAAATAAACCAACAAAAGCCCGTTCAACAAACAGAACAGGTAAACATTGTGGCATGGACACATTTTATGTGAATGGGAGTCGATGCACTGCTTTACTCCAACTAAGCATTTTTCAAATCCATAATATAAAGCTCTCTAGATCTTATAAATGCAAAAGTTTAGATTATTAAGGGGGACTCTACCCACATTTAAGGTACAGGAAGGCTGTACTTACCAATGACAGTGGGTTCCAAGTCTACAAAGACAGCCCTGGGGACATGCTTTCCTGCTCCAGTTTCACTGAAAAAGGTGTTGAAGGAGTCGTCTCCTCCTCCAATGGTCTTGTCACTGGGCATCTGCCCATCAGGTTGGATGCCATGTTCCAAACAATACAGTTCCCAGCAGGCATTGCCGATCTGCACACCAGCCTGGCCAACGTGTATAGAGATGCACTCACGCTGCAAGACATGAAACAAGTTAGCAGGTTTCCCAAGTCAAGATTTTGCATTTTTAAAAAACGTATATTGCTAAGAGGAAGTACTGTTGCTCAAACCAGTTTTAAGTATAAGAGGCAGATGGCAACACATTAGAAAATAACGCGGCAGAGATTACAGAAGTCCATACAAAGCTTTAAATACATTGAAAAAGGTAGTTTACAAACTGGTGATGCAATGAATTCAAGGATTAGATTATAAATAAACCAGTGATGTGAGAATGTTATTTATGCACTACTGTTGAGACACTGAATTCCAGAAAATCACTTTGTGTTGTGAGAGTTTAACAGAATGGACCAATATGATTATCAGATTGCAGTGTTCTAAACCCTAAAACATAAAATGGCTGCTTGCAACTTACGGATACATGGGCTTTTTATCGCTGGAGAATCTGCCCTTCACCGCTAGCACCATTAATCAATAAAAAAAACCATACTGAACTGAATCAAAATCCTGATATACACATTCAGATATGAAAATCGGCTGTAACCAAAAAAATTGTGGTTTATAAAAATAGTAAAGGTTTGGCTCATACCCTCTGTCTGCATTTTAGGGTATTCAGCTTAGCAACTTATTCTAGAGGAAAATGCTTGCTTTTTCTTTCAGTAGTCTGGGGAACAACCTTTGCCAGAGTCCTTAATAAAGCTGCAAAGGCACCCAAAGTAAGGCAAACCGGTGGTCCAAAAAGAGTAGACTAAACAGAAAAGAAGCAGCTCTGAAATTACACCATTTTATATTTCTTGGTAGTTCTTAACAAACCTATGTTCTGTCATCCTTTTGTAGTTAATCATCAATTTAAGGCCTATGGCACACAAAGCATGTCTGACCATTAATTTGCTCAGACACAAGTAAGGGGTAATCAAAACACCCCTAAGTGTTTATCAGATGTTTGGGGAAAATCACTGGCTAAAACCTGTACAAGAACAGACAAAAGCCCATCAGGGGCCAGGTAACAGCCTTAATATATAACAAAGCCTTGGTGAAGACAGAGCCAAGAAACACAAGGTGAATAATAGCGAGCAAAGCTGCAATAGTGACTCATGTGTCACAGTGTAATGCTAGCCCTTAAGCTAAACAATGTGTTAATTTTTCCAAAAAGAATTTAGCACAATCAGAATTTTGCAGATAAATGCATAGAAATCTGCATAGAATAGCCTGCAGTTTAACAAGCTTCATATAAAGGGAGGTTAAACAGCTGTGCCAAAAGAATAACAGTCACTTGTGTTGCTTCACCCTAAGGGATTTACCTAATATTTTCTAAATTCTGCATATGTAGCAGTTACCGAGAGACTAGCTATTCCCCCGCTTAGAAATGTGTTAGCAATAGCACTGAGTCACTTCCAACATCCCATACAAAGCTCAATTGTCGAATGTTTTGTTCAGCAGTTACTGGCACTCCCAAGCTTGCCGGACTCCATTGTTCAACACAGCAGAAGCTTAATCATATGCTTCACATACAGATTTTTTTCTGTTCTACTCTATAAACCAGCTGAAACCAGCAGATTTCTGACTCAATGAGGAATGTAAGGCCATCAGCAGCAGGATTACTCCTGCAAGGTGAAGCATTCAAATAGCCACTGCACCAGGCCTGTCCTTTTCAACTTTTTTTGCCACGTTCATGTAATAAACCCTTTGTTTTCATTTCATCGGCAAAAATAAAAGAATTACAGTATGCACTGGAGATGGTTCTGTCATTCTGTAGGGGGTTTCCTACCTCTCTAAGCACAGTGTTAATACAGAGCTGGGGCTCTAGGTCTATCCCTTATACATGCAACATATGAAAGGACCACATTATTCAAGTACATGAGGTTAATTGACTTTTCTGTATGACACCCTTTCCAAGCCAGTCTTGAGATTTAGTTTAGAACTGTACTCCGCATATAATTGCTGCTGTTAGAGGGTCTAACTCCTGATCACTTTTGCTATATACATTAATTTTCTATTGTTAGCAGTTTGAGATTAGCAGTTTTAGGCTACTTTTGGTTCAAAATTAATGATTTCTTAGCCAAAAGGCTGGTATCACCAAGGTTCAAAGTTGACATGTCAGGGACCCTAAAGGTGACCAACTGATTGGTCCAAAGTCGAAATGATACTGTATAAGGTGCCATACATGTGTGTGGCCACCTATGTACTGATCTGTTTGCTAGGGTGAAAAATAGCATGAATTAAAGGAGCTTTTTTGGCTTTCCTCCTTCAGGCCAACAACTTCTGGCAGGACCTAAATTCTCAAACCCCCAGCATCATAGGATTGCCTGATGCTGCCCCCCACTCCTAGACTGGTAGTCAGGTAGTATTGTCAAAGTCAGCCAAACTGCCCAACTAAACCTGGGCTGGCCATTTTTACCGACTGCCCCACTGCACAGTTAACTCAAGGGTCTCTGCCCTTCAAAGTGAACTGTTGAACAAAAAGCCTGATGTGAGCAGCCTAAAGCACATACTTCAAAACCCACTGAAAGAGAACTTTGAAAAAGTGTTCAAAGAAAGGCTGAGAAAGTTCACATCAATTTCTATGGTCTGGGAATCCATCCATGACAGCAAAGGGGCAGTTTTTAGGTTCTAACTTACAGGTTTAACATTCTTAGCATACGAAAACTATGCAACATGACTTGCAATCAAAATGTGGAGAAGGAGCCGAGTGGCATTAGACCAGTACAACAGCCACTGCCATCACAAACTTTCTGAACCTGAAGCCCATTTCACATGATTGCCTATAGCAAGGGCATTTTTCTCTTTTTTGTGTCTTTTAAACGTAACACCTTGGTTGGAGGTCAAGTTCATACCTGCACCGACTGAGGCATAGCATTTTACAGAATGCAGGATTAGTGCCAAGAGCTTTACCCATCCGGCTTTACTGAATCAACCTGGCTGTAAATCAGTGCCCTAGGGCAGTACCAGCAGGTTCCATGAAGCAGCACGTATGTAACTGGTGGGTTCCACCTACTCTATCTAATGTATCTAATGTAAGCAAATATGTCAGTCTCTTATCTGCCCTGTGCAGGTTGTACATCTCATGCAGGAAACAGGCAGCAGTATGAGCTCAGGCCTGTGAGTCAGCAGCTTGTCACTCACTGGGGAGGGAAGAGACTCCGCACTGCAGGGACACGCACTTCCTCCCCCATTGCACAAGCTGGATACGGCCATGCTCACTAACCCACATTTGATCAAATATATATTTAATATAAAAAGCTGATGCCCTCACCCAGAGGCAAGAGAACACAAGCCTCCTGAGCCATAAAAGCATAACTATTATAATTCCGTGATCCCTATGGGCGAGCCCCTACCAATAACCCATCCGCCTTTGTTAGAAGGAACTGCCTCACACCCATTTGCAGAATTGATGTTGATGAAAAGCGCAAAAACAGCGTAATCTGAGTGAAATAACCCCAGTACTAATCGTTCCCTATAACTGAAATCTGGACAAGGATATATGGGCGCACATACCGTTACCACAAATAAGCGCAGCTCCCTATTTTCTAAAAACTACTGCGCATTCCGCATGGCAGCACCACCTAGCTGCCCCGCAATCCCGCCAATAGTCACAAACGCACCCCGCGTTGGCATGCCGCCCCTCTCTCTACTCACCATGACTGACTCGGATGGGGTCTGTTAGACAGCAGATAGTTTTACGGAATGGGAAAGCACAGCTTGCGGCTTCTCACCGACCGACAGCAAGGAGTCTCGGTAAGAACTGCCTTGGAATGCGTTCGGGGCGGGACCTTTTAACAACTTCTATGGGTGACGAAGGCGGGCTGGCTCCGGCTATTGGTCGCACCGAGATTCAATTGGTGTGTTCGAACTTTCGAGAGAAGCGGCGGGCGGAAGTGGGTGTGGCTTGTACGGGCCGCAAGCACGTGGTTCAATGATGTCATGGAGGGCGGAGGCTGTGAGTGCAGTGCCTGTATGTGTGGCAGGGAGGGCAGGCGGTGGGAGGCTTATCGGGCGTGCACAGGCGCTACAGGTCTAGCCCTCATCTTCTCCTTACATGGTAATGACCTCTCTTGCTACCAGTAGCCTTACCTCCATAACTTACCGGACAGTGTCACCCGCAGCGAGTAAAGGAACTTTTTGTTAGCGGATGGTAACCTTCCCCCTTACAACCCCTGTCCATTGGGTGTAGTAGTTCGAAAGGGCCGTAACGTGCTCATAAGGAGCCTGTAGTTGCTTTGGCGCTTAATGAATAAGTGCAGTGAGGGACACAAGCCGTTACCGTGGTGCTGCTGGCGGGATGCAATGAGACATCTTTACTCTGTTGGTACAATGTATCCCAAGGCTGGGCCGGACCGGCAATGTGGGGATTTTGGTCAATGGCAGAGGGGCTGCTGTAAGTTACCACAGTCACTAGTGGGCTAGTGGGGGGCTGTTTGGGCCTCTGTGCGTAACATTTCAGGGCTTATTTTGCATTCCAGTCCAGACCTGCCCCAAAGGTTATGTGGGCTGCTGTGTTAATGAGTAGCCATTTAGTATTACAGTTACATGTGTGACTGGGAGGCTTTGCAAGCATCATAGAGGTATAATGGAGATCAACTTACTGATTATTGCGTTTAGATACCATTAGATCTGTCTCTATGGGGATATGACTCTCATTTCAGCAAGCACAGTTGCTATGGTAAATCACTAAGGTACCCAGGTTAGGGCAGCCACTGTTACAGCTCTCCATAAACTGCACCTGACCATTACTGGTATTTATGGGGCTACTGGGTGTTGCACTTTGCCATCATGAGCTCGCCAGGTTGCCAATCTCTGTTTAGTGACTGAGCAGGGACTTTTGACTCTTGAAAGCATCACTGGGGGTCTATAAAGCTGATTTGTCTCACCGAAGCAAATAAGAGACTAGTGTGAATGAGCTGTTTGGAGTCTTTCTGGGGCTCCTGCAACATGGTGAACTAATTGTCATATTTATATAAAACTTAGTGGCAGTGAGCTTGCCCCTCTTATGTATATGAAAATATGTGGTCATAAGATTACAAGGCTGTATGGTGATCAGAGGTGCATCACCTCCAACATTATCATGTGCAAGACTATGGGGCTGATTTACTAATCCACGAAGGCTTACGAATATGTTTTTTTCGTAATGATCGGTATTTTGCGATTTTTTTGTAAATTGTCGCGACTCTTTCATAGCCGTTACGACTGTTTCACAAAATGTCGCGACTTTTTCCTAGCGTTGCGACTTGCGCAAATTGTCGTGACTTTTTCGTAGCCTTCGCGCCGAGTACGAAAGTTTCAGATTCATGACTTTTCTTGGGCCAGGTTGGAGCTGCAGAGTGCCATTGAGTCCTATGGGAGACTTTCCTTGGGCCGGGTTGGAGCTGCAGAGTGCCATTGAGCCCTATGGGAGACTTTCCTTGGGCCAGGTTGGAGCTGCAGAGTGCCATTGAGCCCTATGGGAGACTTTCCTTGGGCCGGGTTGGAGCTGCAGAGTGCCGTTGAGCCCTATGGGAGACTTTCCTTGGGCCAGGTTGGAGCTGCAGAGTGCCATTGAGTCCTATGGGAGACTTTCCTTGGCCAGGGTTGGAGCTGCAGAGTGCCATTGAGTCCTATGGGAGACTTTCCTTGGGCCGGGTTGGAGCTGCAGAGTGCCATTGAGCCCTATGGGAGACTTTCCTTGGGCCAGGTTGGAGCTGCAGAGTGCCATTAAGTAGTGCTGGGCGGTATGACCAAAAATTTATATCACGGTATTTTTTTTATTATATCGGTATCACGGTATTTGACGGTATTTTTTTTTCCCCATGCATGATTAGGGGACCACCCCAAACACCCCCCCCCAACCCCAAACACCCCCCCCCAACCCAAACACCCCCCATCCAACCCCCATCCAACCCCAAACACCCCCCCATCCCCTTCACATAAATAAACCTTACGGGCCAGGCAGCCGCAGGCACCCCCGACAGCTCACAGAGCCTCCTGGCAATTTTTCTTACTATTTCCGGGTTGCGCACGTGACGTCAGCGTGCGCGTGACGTCAGCGCGCACGTAACGTCAGCGCGCACAACCCGGAAATAGTAAGAAAAATTGCCAGGAGGCGCCCACACCGGTATGCCGGTAAGTTAAAATTTTTTATCATCTTTTTTAAAAAAACCGGTGTTCGGTATATACCGGTATACCGCCCAGCACTACCATTAAGCCCTATGGGAGACTTTCCTTGGGCCAGGTTGGAGCTGCAGAGTGCCATTAAGCCCTATGGGAGACTTTCCTTGGGCCAGGTTTGAGCTGCAGAGTGCCATTGAGCCCTATGGGAGGCTTCCAAAATCATGCTAAGTCTGAAAGTTTTGCCCGCAGTTTACGAGCGCTCAATACGGAAAAGTCGCGACAAGATACGAGCAAATCGTAACGGCTACGAAAAAGTCGCGACAATCCGTGCAAGTCGTAATGGTTACGAAAAAGTCGTAACGCCGGCGAAAAAGTCGCAAAATGTTCGTTTTCCAATCGGAATTTTTCCCATTTGGATTCGTGGGTTAGTAAATCTGCCCCTAAGTGTTCACTGGAGTGGTGTATTGGTTACCATCATTGGGCTCTGGATTAGTGGAAATGTGTCCCCTGGAGAGAGAAATGGCATTTCATCATCTTAGAAGAACACTGTGTGCCTGGATGCATAATGCTAAAAGTTTGGTGGAGGAGGAATAATGGTCTAGGGCTGTTTTCCATAGTCTGGCCTAGGGTCCCTGGTGTAATTGGAAACCTAAGTCTACAGTTAAATGGCATTCTATACAATTCAGGACTTCCATCTTTGTTGCAACAGTTTTGGGGAGGCCTTTTCCTGTTTCAGCACAAAGAAGCCCAATGCACAAATCAATGTCTCTATAGAAGGGGTTTTCTGAGATGGGAGTGGATGGTTGTGGCTGGCCTGCACAGACCCGTTAACTCTACCTAAGTGGGCAGTGGCACATGGGGAGATTAGTCGCCCCACGACAAATCTTTGTTACCGCGGGTGACTAATCTCCCCACAGTGCCATCCCACTGGCAAGAATATAAATCGCCAGTGGGATGGCATACACGTCGCGGGGGCGACTAATCTCCCCATGTGCCACTGCCCTAAAGGAACACCTGTGGTATGAATTGGGGCACTGACTGGGAGCCAGATCCTGATCTCAAAGCATCAGTGCCTAACTTCACTAATGCTGTTATGGCAGAATGGAAGCAATATTAACACCCTCGGTATGGGGGTGAGATGTTAGACATACAGCTTTTCCTATACTTTTGGTCATTAAGTGTATGTTTTAGATATGTTTTTGTTTTTTTTTTATTGAAGTGGAATTTTTAAGGAAATTAATTATTATAAGTGCAATGTAATTATGTATGTATATCTTTTTACCTACTTATGTACGCAGCGCTGTACAGTAGAATACATTAATACAAACAGGGGTTATAAGATAATAGATAAATACAAAGTATAACAATGAATACAAATAAATAAAAGATACAGTTACAGTTGCAATAAGTTAAGAGTCAAAGACACAAGAGGATGGAGGTCCCTGCCCCGTAGAGCTTTCAATCTATATGTTATTATTTTAATAAACTGTATTCCTCTGATTATTCCTTTAGTGTCCATAGGCCTAGAGTTCTAGAACAGTAAAGTGTGTGTTCTGGAATCACAGAGGTTGATGCTGCTTTTACACCTTTTAGCATGCTTTATTTAAATGTTCAATTTTTACTTACCCATACTTTTTAAAGAAACAGTAACACCAAAAAATTAAAATGTTTTCAAGTAATGTAAATATAATGTACCGTTGCCCTGCACTGGTAAAAGGTGCTTCAGATACACTACTATAGTTTTAATACTTGCAAACACACAACTTCTACTGTGTTACTGTTCCTTTAAATATACTTATTATTAGTCATGTAGTTTGAGGGCAAAGTGAACAAATTTACATTTTGGCATTCTTGTTTCGTTATCCCCTAAAATGATTAGATTGTGTCTAATCTTTGCTTACAACATTATTTCAGCAAAATGTTTGGTTTAATTGCATGAAAAATGAGACTCTGGAGCCAAATACACTAGGAAAGTAAATGTATGTACATAATATTACATAGATTTCACTGTTCTGAGTGAAATGAACATGTGGTTCCATTTGGGGGAAATAGCAATTTGATTAAAATTGTAAAATGAACAAAGGTTTTAGTGAAAATCTATGTTTGTCATTTGGTTACTGCTCCCCTTAGTCTCAGAGGCAGAGTTCTGCCCATTAGACTGATGTTTGGGACCCTCAGGATGGTGAGGTTAATCAGTCTTTTTGGTGGCCTCTAGCACCCCACCCATAATGGGTTATTTATGGTATTATGTTCTCTGTTAGTTATACAAAAATCTGTATTTTAGCATTCACATGAAAGCATAGTTGCATGTGACATGTCACAAGTGGTTAGGATTTTATTCTGCACATTCTTTTACACATTTGCCTACATATTGTTTTGCACTTTTTTTAGGTTAATGCACATAGGTCACCCATAATACAGGTATGGGACCTGTTATCCAGAATGCTCAGGATGTGGGGTTTTCTGGAGAAGGGGTCTTTCCGTAATTTGGATCTCTCTTTATCAAAGGGGGCATTTTCTTTCTTTCCCCAAGATTCTGATTTTTTTGTGCTGAAACTCAAAGTTGCAACTTTTCCAAGACTTATTATGAGACAAAACTGCGGCAACTCCAAATCTGAAAATACTCCATCTAAAACCTGTCAAGATCATGTAAAAGTCAATGGCAGATTTCCCTTTCTTTTCCTGGAAGATCTTTATTTTCTTTGATTTTTTTAGTGGTTTTTGGATTTTTGATCCTGGCTATATGAAAAATTTGCTATTTTTGCGACTTTTCTGTGAGTTTTTCCCGCATGTGCTTTTTTCAGTCCAGATTTTTTAATAAATGTCTGAAATTAATGGAAATGTGTTAATGTGAAGTTAAAAATTCAAGTTTTAGTAAATCTACCTCTAATTATACAGAAAAATAATTTAAACAGTTAAAACCAAGGATTGCGGAGGTGCAACATTTTGGGGCAAAATTACCCCTTTATCAAGCAAACAAATCGGTGAAAGCATCAAGAATTTATACATATTCATTAACCACATCCCCAAAGTTAATTGGAATATTGAATAAATACTTCATCAAACACAGGTGTTATATTACAATAAAACAGCATAAAACAAAATACATTAATACATCAAATAAAGTGAATCTTACACGCTATATATCTAACAAGGGTGCATTAAACATTGAATGTGCAAAAATGTGAACAATTTTCATCACAGTTCCAAATCCAGTCACGTAACTGAATGAAAACAATGTATCGCAGGAAAAAGCCCACTGGATACTAAAATACAAAATGATACTTGTCAAGTTAAATCGTTACATACTGAACCATAGTTAAAAACATTACCAATTACTTGCAAAGATCAAACAAGCACAGTTTAAAAAAGCAAGATATCTTACCCTAACATGAAGGAAAATAGTATCCATCCCTGATGTGCACTCGGGAAGTTATTTATCTGAAATAAAACATAAGTAAATAAACACATTATATTTGATGTATTAATGTATTTTGTTTTATGCTGTTGTATTGTAATATAACACACCTGTGTTTGATGAAGTATTTATTCAATTTCCCAATTAACTTTGGGGATGTGGTTAATGAATATGTATAAATTCTTGATGCTTTCACCGATTTGTATGCTTGATGAAGGGGTCATTTTGCCCCGAAACGTTGCACCTCCGCAATAAAAAAAGTTTTAAGGGCTTGTTCCCTTGTTTGCAGCTCTGAGTGCCATTTGCCTTTTTTTTTTTTTTTGCTGCACCTTAAGAGTACCACCATCAAGGTCTAATTCTAGACACTTTTTTTCCAGGGTTTCAAACAACAAAGATAATTAAGGAATCAAAGGGTTTTCCTCTTTAGATGAGGTGAATGCCACAATTTTTTTCACACTCTATAATATTGTAGAGAACCGTTTTTTGTTTTATTTTGTTAATCTTTCCAAAATATTCTCATTCTCTTAAAATCTTCCCTTTGCTTTTTGAGTGAGGAGCTTTGCCCGTCATACCAGGTTCCATTGCCGTTAAGTTGTGTAAGATAAATAACTGTTTCCCATATCAGATATGTTATAAAATGTAAATAACACCATAGTTAGTAGATACATTTAGGCCCCTAAAATTTAGGGCCATGGCACAGGTCTAATTCAGGTATGTCGTAGGATTAGGAGGACACTTGGGGTTATGTACCTGGTACACTAAAGCATTCTTTACAGTTTGGCAGGCAACTTGAATCTACAACTTCTGACTGCAGACTTTAACAGGTTTTGTTTCATAAGTATATTGATTTTATATTCTTTTATTCCTTTGTCATAGTAATGTTACAGGGTCACCCAGAAATGACAGCATTTGTTGCTTGATGTAACAAAATCAATTCTTTCTCCCTTAGGGTGGATTTTTATTTTTTGCTTGTATCTGTGTGCAGTGAGCTTTCCAAATTTGTCATTAATGAAGTGTCTGCCTTTTAGGCATTATCCAAGTCAGTGTATTTAGGGACTTTAGTTATACTTCTTTTTGCTAAATAACATGCACAATACCAAACTTACTTTGCAAAGTAAGGGAAAACTTTCCATAACCACTATTGAGAGTATTGATCAGCTGAGTTAAAAGGACAGTGGTTTTGATTCCTTCCTATACTAGTTGCCAAAGTGAATCAAGTTTATATTCTGTGATTCTAATGCCCAGCTTTACCCAGTGAAGCCTCAGGCCTCATGCAACTCCTTCAGGAGCACCCTATCTTCAGGGAACATACCTTTTAATTTTCAGAGGATTGGCTTTTCTTGTAAGTGATGTACTGTATAAAAGGACAATGAAAGGTTAATATAAATTAAAAAGAATGCCTTTAGATTTACTTTTAAGTACTTACTGCATATCTAAATTCCCAGATCCCTGCTTGCTTCTCTGAGATATGGTGCTGGCAGCCTACAGCAGTGTGAAGACTACAGTGACATCAATGAAATCTCTCTTCCCTTCCTGTAGGCTGCCAGCGGCAGCCTTCCTTATCTCTGAGCATGTGTGTAACTTGATCCAGTCTCCTATTCTGATCTACACATGCCCACCAGCCAATCAGAAGCGGATCTGCCTGAGGGGAGGGGGGGACGGAATGAAACACATGTGCAGTATGAAGCAAGGAGGGAAAGGAAGAGAGCATACCTTTTTAGAGATGGCTGCTTGTTCTAGAAAATGTGAAGTAAGTGTGACTGAGTAAATATTTGATTAGGTGAGCCAAAAGGGTGGCGTTATTACTAAACAATAGGAGGACTATTGGGCAGTATGCTTTTTAAATTTTGACTTGCATTCTCCTTTAAATGTAGGCTGATATGTAGCCTTTTCCTTCTTGGGCTTCTTCAGGGCCCTCTTCAATACACATTGCAATTTGAGTGTAAAATAAAGAGATGTATGAACAAAGCAATCCTTTTCTGTATATTCATATTTAAACATAAACACATGGCTAGAAGAATGGGGACACTTGTTGTACAACATCTCATTCCCAAATCAAGGCTATTTATGTGAAGTTGGTCCTCCCTTTGTTGTTACAACAATCTCTTGCTTTTCTGGGAAGATAGATATTAAAACATTAATAATGGGATTTGCTTTCATTAAGTCACAAGCAATTGGTTGGACGTTCAGGCCTGGCTCACAGAGGGTGTTCCAATTTATCCCATAGACATTCAGTTGGGTTGAGGTCATGCTCTTCCTCTGCCATTCTGTACGTACCTCACTTTGGCTTTATGGGGATTGTTGGAAAGGACCAATGTTGCCACAAAGTAGGAAACTGTCTAGAATGTTATTATACACTGAGCCTTAAGGGTTGCTTTCAATGGAACCAGGAGCACTAGCCTTAAAGGAAAACTATACTCCCAAACAATGTAGGTCTCTATAAAAATATATTTCATAAAGAATCTCATTTGTAAAACCCTTCTTCATCTAAATAAACCATTTTCAGATAAATATTCTTTTTTAGTAGTATGTACTATTGGGTACTCCTAAATAGAAAATTGCCACTTTAAGAATGAAGGGCCGCCCCCTGGGATCATAGGATTCATGGTGCACACAAACAAACCAAGGCACACATACATGCTAGGCCTCATCAGCCAATTAATGAACAGAGTTTTGCCTTTTGCTTCCACACTACTTCCTGTTACAGTTAGAGCTGCATTATTTGTCGTCATGTGATCTCTGAGGGAGCTCACAGCCCATCACTAAATGGTGGATCAAGGGAAATGATATTTGACCTGGGTTGTTATCCCTATAAGTGTGTGCCTCAGCCTTTATATATACATATATATATTCTGTAATAGGTCACTTAACAGAATATAAACTATCTGTTGGTTAAGTATTCATTCTGGGGGTATAGTTTTCCTTTCATTACATTAAACAGCACCAGACGATTATTCCTCACCCACCCAATGTTAGCAGTACACATTCAGGCAGATGGTGTTCTCCTGACATCTGCCAGACCCAGAAATCAGAAAGAATTCCATATGGTAACATGTCATTTATCTTTACAGAGGTCGCATTTCCACTGCTGTAGAGTCCAGTGGCAATGACCTGTCACTTGGCATTGCACAAGCTGACACTAGATTTGTTTGCCTTTGATCACTCATAAAAAAACCCAAGCTCCTTGTGAATTGTTCTTGTGCTGACATTGCTTCCAGAGACAATTTGGAATGTGAGTTTTGAACTGAGTATGTCATTTTAGATGGTGGTCCAGATACTTTTAGCAATATAGTGTAGCTTAGGTGGTTTTCGTGAAGTTATATTCCTGCAGCACCACCCACACTGGAAATAACAATCTTGTATTACTCTGAATATACAATATATATAGCTACAATATTATAAGGTAGCAACTGGTGATTCCAAAATTACTGTAGGGGTGGAGGCTGGCATACTGGGGGCTAATGTTTAGCTTTCCTTTTGTTAGTAGTTTGCTTCCTTCCTGCCATTCTAGTTGCTTATCAGACAGCATTTTTTGAAGAATGCCTAGTAAGTTTTAGCCATTGCACAAGTTGACGCTGTTTCTCTGACTTTTATTAGACCAAATTTGGATCTGTTAGAGTTGAATCAGAACTGTATCCTGTAATGTACAGTTAATTGTATTTTCTGTCTCTTGGGCCAGTCTTGCAGCATATCCCAATTTTGGTTCGCACCACAGACTCTCAAGGTGGACATACACATGAAGATCCGCTCCTTTAGCGACCTCTCCAAACTAGCAGATCTTTCGCAAATATGCCCCTCTTGAGGGTATAAAATTGAATGGATTTTTATCTTAACTGATAACAGCAACTTATTACTGAACATTTACAAGTTCAAAAATGTCAGTGTAATTCTGTACTTGATAAGCATAGACATTACTATTCCATGCCATGACTTGAATATCCTGCGGCTTTTAAGATTGTATAAAGAATTTAATGCTTGGAGGCTGGCTGTTTTATAACCTGTCATGTGTAACTTACAAACATTTAACCTTTTTAAAACCCTTAAAAAAGGGGTTAAAGTCTCAGAACAGTATCATTTCAATGGTAGGTTTATTTTAACAGTGGCAGATAGCACATCAAAAGGAAAATCGAAAAAATAACTTTAAATAAAAGATAGCAACTGATTTGCATTTCATTGAGTGAAATAAGGTTTTGAACCCCTACCAACCATTAAGGCTGATGCCACACCAGGCGTAGGGCTGATTTTTTCGGCAAGCGGAAAAACGCTTGCCGAAAATTCAGCCCTACGCCTGCTACTTGTGCCTGCACCTGAATGAATGGGATACGCTCGGGTGCAGGCACATGTAGCCGATATACGCACGAACTTTGCATTCTCTCGCGTTTTCATGCGTATATCGGCTACATGTGCCTGCACCCGAGCGTATCCCATTCATTCAGGTGCAGGCACAAGTAGCAGGCGTAGGGCTGAATTTTCGGCAAGCGTTTTTCCGCTTGCCAAAAAAATCAGCCCTACGCCTGGTGTGGCATCAGCCTAAGAGTTCTGGCTCCCACAGAGTGGTTAGACACTTCTACTCAATCAACCTCATTAAGGACACCTGTCTTAACTAGTCACCTGTATAAAAGACACCTGTCCACAGAATCAATCAATCAAGCAGACTCCAAACTCTCCAACATGGGAAAGACCAAAGAGCTGTCCAAGGATGTCAGAGACAAAATTGTAGACCTGCACAAGGCTGGAATGGGCTACAAAACCATTAGCAAGAAGCTGGGAGAGAAGGTGACAACTGTTGGTGCGATTGTTCGAAAATGGAAGGAGCACAAAATGACCATCAATCGACCTCGCTCTGGGGCTCCACGCAAGATCTCACCTCGTGGGGTGTCAATGATTCTGAGAAAGGTGAAAAAGCATCCTAGAACTACACGGGAGGAGTTAGTTAATGACCTCAAATTAGCAGGGACCACAGTCACCATTGGAAACACATTACACCGCAATGGATTAAAATCCTGCAGGGCTCGCAAGGTCCCCCTGCTCAAGAAGGCACATGTGCAGGCCCGTCTGAAGTTTGCCAATGAACACCTGAATGATTCTGTGAGTGACTGGGAGAAGGTGCTGTGGTCTATATAGAGCTCTTTGGCATTAACTCAACTCGCTGTGTTTGGAGGAAGAAAAATGCTGCCTATGACCCCCAAAACACCGTCCCCACCGTCAAGCATGGGGGTGGAAACATTTTGCTTTGGGGGTGTTTTTCTGCTAAGGGCACAGGACAACTTATTCGCATTAACGGGAAAATGGACGGAGCCATGTATCGTGAAATCCTGAACGACAACCTCCTTCCCTCTGCCAGGAAACTGAAAATGGGTCGTGGATGGGTGTTCCAGCACGACAATGACCCAAAACATACAGCAAAGGCAACAAAGGAGTGGCTCAAGAAGAAGCACATTAAGGTCATGGAGTGGCCTAGTCAGTCTCCGGACCTTAATCCAATAGAAAACCTATGGAGGGAGCTCAAGCTCAGAGAAACCTTAGGGATTTAGAGATGATCTGCAAAGAGGAGTGGACCAACATTCCTCCTAAAATGTGCGCAAACTTGGTCATCAATTACAAGAAACGTTTGACCTCTGTGCTTGCAAACAAGGGTTTTTCCACTAAGTATTAAGTCTTTTTTTGTTAGAGGGTTCAAAAACTTATTTCACTCAATGAAATGCAAATCAGTTGCTATCTTTTATTTAAAGTTATTTTTTCGATTTTTCTTTTGATGTGCTATCTGCCACTGTTAAAATAAACCTACCATTGAAATGATACTGTTCTGAGACTTTTCATTTCTTTGTCATTGGACAAACTTACATAATCAGTGAGGGGTCAAATAATTATTTCCTCCACTGTATGTATTATTTAATACATAAATGATTTTTAGCCGACTGTTCTTTCTGACCTGGTTCCTCAGTTACAAGCTGATCGATTCCTCTCCTTCCTTGTTCAAAGCGAAGCTTCCTGCTCAGGTCTCTCATTACATCGACTACCTGTAGTTGAAGTGGAGAGCCTTCTGCGCATGCCTGGAGGCAGCAGGAGCCAGTCTGTGCATTAGCAGGGTTTTTTTTCTTGATGAGACACCTGAACAGGAAGTGGGGCGGAGCTTCACTCTGAACAAGGAAGGAGAGGAATCGATCAGCTTGTAACTGAGGAACCAGGTCAGAAAGAACAAAGTCAGCTAAAAATCATTTATGTATTAAATAATACATAAATAAATGGGTTTGACAAAGAACAGAGGGACAAAGATAGGCAATTATGGGAAGCTGTTTAGAGTAATTTTATTAATAGAAAAAAAAGTTTACTTATTCTTTAAAGTATGGTGATCAAATTTACAGAAAGATCCCTTATCCGGAAAACCCCAGGTCCCAAGCATTCTGGATAATAGATCCCATACATACATGCTGTGAGGTGATACCAGTATGTATCTATGATGGCCACCTAAAATTCAGTGGTAGGTATAACTGTTTAAAGGAGCAGTTCAGTGTAAAAATTAAAATATTGGCAAAATAAAAAATGTTTTCAATATAATTAGTTTGGGAAAAATGTAATCTATAAAGGCTGGAGTGAGCAGATGTCCAACATAATGGGCTTAACTCTACTTCCTGCTTTCAGCACTCTAAGCTGTTAGCAGTCAGTAGCCAATCAGTGACTTGAGAGGGGGCCACATGGGACATAACTGTTCAGTTAGTTTGCATTTGAATCTGACCTGCGTGCTCACAAACTAACTGAACAGTTATGTCCCATGTGGGCCCCCATAATATTACTGACTAACTAAGAGGTTAGAGAGCTGTAGAGTTCTGGCCATTATGTTAGACATCTGTTCACTCCAGCCTTTATAGATTTCATTTTGCCTAACTAACTATATTGAGAACATTATTTAGTTTGTGCAGTCTATCCATTTTATCCAGTTTACCCATTTTTACAACTGTTCCTTTAAAGGAGAAGGAAAGGCTAAGTCACTTGGGGGTGCCAAAATGTTAGGCACCCCCAAGTGACTTACATGACCTACCTTGTACCCCGGGCTGGTGCCCCCGTTAGGAGAAAACAGCACCAGCGCGGGGCACCTGTAGACACCGCTTCCTCCTTCCTTTGCGCGCTGCTGCCGAAATCCGTGGGCCGGCGCATGCGCAGTAGAGTGAAAAGCCGACTTTAATGTTTAAGTTCGGCTTTTCACTCTACTGCGCATGCGCGCGCAAGCGAGGAGGAAGCAGGTAGCGCCGGCAGCTGCCCCGGGCTGGTGCTGTTCTCTCCGTACGGGGGCACCAGCCCGGGGTACAAGGTAGGCGTTCTAAGTCACTTGGGGGTGTCTAACATTTTGGCACCCCCAAGTGACTTAACCTTTCCTTCTCCTTTAAGGGTGCATGGGAAATTTCAGTTCACCTACCATTCTGGAGTTTGAGCTGGTGCTGGGGAAGGTACTTTCCTTTCCATTACTCATTGATCAGTGTGCAGTCCATACAAGTTACTTGCACAGATTAGGGATGCATAGCTGCTCCAGTGCACACCCCCACCATAGTGCCACAGTGCTTGCTACGCTCATTCAGACCAGATATGAATTTTCAAAATAAAACCTTTTGCAGGTTTTTTTTTGTTGTTGACTTCATTATGTAAAAACAATTGCAACTGGGAAATATTCAAATGTTTTTCCTGTATCCTAAGGCATTAATATGAATAACAGAAAAACAATCATTCATATACATTTATTGAAATTCAAAATAACGTGTGTATATGTGTGTGCCTGTTTGGATTGTAACAATTTTACATTATTTTCTGTACAACAATCCCCCCCTTCAACTCCTCCCACTCCATACCTATTGAATGTTTTCTTTTTTATTGTTATGATTTATATTTGTGTGTGTATTTGAATATATATTTGTGGGTGCTATAAAGAAACCACTCCATAGTATTTTTTTTTGCAAGAAAACATGTGGCAGAGGTTGGTAATTCACTGCAGCCATAACCATGGCTGCAATATATGGCAATATATTTTTTATTTAAAGACATAAAATATATGTAAATCCTGTCTAACATCAACAAGCAATGTCTCCAGTCTCTATAACCCCCCCCCCAAAAGACATACATGCAGGTTAATTGGTACAGGTATGGGATCCCTTATCCAGAAACCCCCAAACCCCCTTATCCAGAAAGTTCCGAATTACGAAAAGGCTTTTTTCCATAGACTATTATAAACAAATAATTCTAATTTTTAAAAAGTATTTCCTATTTCTTTGTAATAATAAAACAGTACCTTGTACTTGATCCCAACTAAGATATATTTAATCCTTATTGAAGGCAAAACAAGCCTATTGGGTTTATTCAATATTTAAATGATTTTTAGCAGACTTAAGGTATGGAGATCCAAATTACGGAAAAATCCCTTATCTGGAAAACCCCAGGTCCCGAGCATTCTGGATAACAAGTCCCATGCCTGTATATGATTAAACCTTGGGGGGGTTAGGGTTGCCACATTTTCCGACATTAAATACCATCCTTCCTATATTTTCCTTTTATTTCCTATTATTAACAGTGGCATAAAGCTTAGTTTTTACCAGCCAGGCTTGTAAAATATTGGCCAGGAAGCCAATGTGTGACTGTAACAAGGACCTCAGATTGTAAGCTCCACTGGGGCAGCAATGGATGAGTATGATGAATAAAACCTGAGCATGTAGCTGTTTAAGAGGCTTAAGCTAAAATGGTCTCTTCTCTTTTCAGTACAGATGGAGGCAATTCAGCCTTTGTGCATACCTATGCTCATATTGGGTCTGTGAAGAATCGGCCAGGCCAAGCGTGTCAGCACAAAATAGGAGGACAAGTTTAGAAGTGCACATCTGAAATGAAAGGTACAAAAAAGGGCTGATAAAGTGTATAAAACATAAAATAACATCTAGAATTAATTTGACCATAACTGGCATATCCATATGGCATATATTGTGCAGCAGTGCTAAGAAAAGCTCCAGGCAGTGAAGAAGTTAAACAGTTATTGCTTTACATAAGGTTCTATAGAGTGTTACCATTTGTCTGTACAAAGTAAGTTGTCACTGCCAGTTTTGCTTAATACAGTTGCTTAGTCCCTTGGAATGGGGCCCCCATGTGAATTGCAGCTTTCAGAGCTGGATACATAAACAGAGGCAGTTGGAACTGGCTGAGCAGCTGGAATGCTGAAAGGTTACTTGTTCAAAAAAATGTTACTTTTCCTACTGCTTGTGCTTCCTAAGGGGGGGGGGGGGTAGTATTCTGCCTCTGTGACTGCCTGTTCCTTACAAGAGACCCCATGATGTTGTCATGCACCCAATGCACACGTAGCTGAATGAAATCAATGGATAATTAACTCTGAGGAACCACTGGATTCTTTGTTTGCGTTTGCCAGCCTCAGAGAGGGAGTTGTTACACTTCTGTGGGAGACGTTAGTTCTGCCCCCTGTTCTGCTGATGATGACTTGCTATATTTATACAATTATGAACTCTCACTAATCAGAAGGAGAGGTCTGCCATTCCCGAGGGAGAGGTCTGCCATATATGAGGGATGCCACGTTTAACAGTTATTCCATTACTAGCAGCTGTTTCCTCAGCCTACGTCTGTGCCCTTTCTTGATGTTGGGAAAAATATGACTGGTACAAAGTGACAGATCTATAAATGCTGTCAACAGGCCTGCTCCTGTCTTGAGACAAGGTGAGAAACTTGCCTCTGGCAGCAGTGAGCTGCCAGGTACCAGGGGCTGCAATAGCGTTCTCTGCACTAGTGGTGCAGCCCCCCTTTGAATGCGCTCCAACACTGAAGAAGTAAGGGTAAACAGGTGTGGGAGGTGTCGGAGTGTGCTATTACCTCAGGAGGCAGCAACCCCAGAAACGCAGCTGGCTGTTAAGAAACTATAATAAATGATAGCATCTCCCTATAAAAGCAGACTCCTTTTATACTTCCACTTGAATCAAACATGGCCAAAGCTTCAACAAGATGGTACTAAAATCTGCAGGTATTTTTAGTACAGGTATACGATCCATTATTTGGAAACCAGTTATCCAGAAAGCTTTGTATTATGGGAAGGCCGTCTCCAATAGACTCCATTTCCATAATCAGATAATATAAGTTTTTAAAAGTTTTCTTTTTCTCTGTAATAATAAAACAGTCCCAACTAAGATATAATTAAATTATTTATTAAAACCCAGGTCCAAAGCATTCTGGATAACTGTTCCCGTATCTGTAGTATCCCTTGTGTGATCATTTGTTGAGGTAAGCGGTTTGACTGGACATGCTTCCTTGTTTTCCTGGCTGTTCTGTGAACTTTTGTCAAGTGAAGGATTCATTTGAAAGTAGTTACATGCGATACATGGGCGATATCGGGCTAATCTGATAATTTGGTCCTAGGGCCAAATTATCTTATTACAATGACAGCGATAGGAGCAGTCAGAGTGAGGGCCACATCAACGAGGCTGATACGATCCCTGATCTAAATAAGAAATCAAAACTGCTGATTGACACCTGCCTAATGTTCGGTAGGGCTGTTGGGGGTCCCCATACACTGACAGATAAACTGCAGAATCAGTCTAAGAGCTGTGACACACCCGCGACAAATCTCCCTTGTCGTGGGCGACTAATCTCCCGAAATGCCATCCCACCGGCGAAAATGTAAATTGTCAATGGGATGGCATACGCAGCGGGAAGTTTCCTCTCAAGGCAACTTAAGCGATTTCTGGAAATCGTAGCGCCGCGTATACCATCCCACCGGCGATTTACATTTTCACTGGTGGGATGGCATTTCGGGGAGATTAGTCGCCCATGACAAGGGAGATCCTATGTTGCGGGCGACTAATCTCCCCCGTGTGCCACAGCCCTAAAGACTTGAATTAGCAGCTTAAATCTGTCCGTGTGTGGCACTGAAAATGTTGATAAATGATCAGAAAATGATCCCTACAGCTATTGTTTCACCAGAGTTTAGTGTCCCTACTGTATTCACTCTGCCCTGCTGTTGTGCTATTTCTCCATTACTTAGACCAGCAGGTTTGGAAGCTATATTGGGTCCCTGCACATATACTGTAAGAATTGATGTGTGCCAGATATGTTCATGGTGTAGATTTTAAATGTTATGAAACCTTTTGCTTTTTTTTTTTATAGAACCAGTAATGTGGCCTAATGTGAACATAATGCCGCTACACTGCCTTATGTTCCCTGTCTGTCTCGTTGCACGTTCTGTGGAATTATTGTATGCTCATTGGATCAATATTTATTGTGGTATTCTCACTAGTTCCAGTGACGGTGTTTTTCCTCTTCAAGAACACCATACTTCCTTGCTCCATGTGTACCTACCCTTCTGCATTTTTGTGTGGTCTGGCACTTATCAAACCGGATGGATTTAAAGCTGATTCACCTCTACGCCAGTCACTCCCCCGCTTCCCCATGCTTACTCCCACCTGCTCATACCTCCCTCATACACCCACTGCACCACCTGGGGACTGGACAGGTGGGAGACTTAAACAGCTGTCCAAAATCTCCTGTCTAATCCCCAGTACAGATGCGACCAGCAGGCAGCATACCACACTAGGCCCAGGCCTTTGTGGCCTGCCCACAAATCCAGGCCTGACAGCTTCTGTTCAGGTCAACTGGCTGCTAATGGAGTAAACAGTCCTTTTAGGATAACACTTACTCAAACCAGCCCTCCTGCCTTTATTTGGAAATGTTAGTTTTACATGACCTCACACTCTGCCTTTGAAATTAAGAAATACTCTCTCTTAAGTTGTGATCTGGCATTAGGGAGAGCTTTGGGTCATACTCACGCTGGAGACCTGCCTTAGTTCAGCTTTAATGTGCCAAGTGCCTGCACATACACATTCTGAATGACTGGTACAAAAGGACAATGACCAATGCACAGATTATGGATGCCCCCCCTGTAATTTATATAAATGCCAGTTAATTCATTTCTGTTCCATTTGTCTTTTTATTATTTTGCTGCTAGCTCTAATGTCTGGACACATCCTTTATATGTATGTTTTATATGTAATGGAATTGGGTAATAGATATTCATGGTAACTGCAAAAGTGGTCATACATAGATATGGGGCCTCTGATGTGCCTACCCGACCAATATCCAGATGTCGATCGGACAGGTTTCATTGTCCCATCTAATTGGGGACTGTATCTGCTGGTTGATGTGGTCTTCGATCAGATTCTCTAGATAGTGGCAGTTATGATTTGGTTATTAAACCAGATATAACACACCTTAAGGTGGTAAGAACTGTTTGGTGACCTTGATATACCCACCTTAAATAGGTGGTTCACCTTTATGTTCAATTTTAGTATGTTTTAGAAACTTTGCTATTTGTCTCTATTATTTATTTTTTTTTATAGTTTTTAAATTATTTGCTTTTCACTTCTGCATGTTTTCAGCTTACAAATTGGGGGGTCACTATCCTTCAGCCAAGAACTATTGCTCTGTGATCTTACAATTGTATTATTACTTATCATTCTATTCAGTCCCTCTCCTATTCATAATCCAGTCTCTTATATAAACTACTGCCTGGTTTCTAAGGTAAACAAGACTCTAGCAACCAGATAGCTACTAAAATTCCAAAAAGGAGAGCTGATGAATAAAAAGCAAAATAACTGTACAACCATAAAAAATGAAAACCAATTGTAAGTTGTTTTAGAATATCAGTGTCAACATCTTAATAAAAGTTAATTTGAATATGAACAACCCCTTCAAGGCCCATAAAGCACCAAATTCCCCCATCATTTCTCCACTTCCCATACAAAATTGTGGGAAACACCCACATAGTAGTGATGGTTGATCCACCACTCTAAAGCTGCAAAGTAGGGCTGGGCGATATACCGTTTAATACCGAATACCGGTATTTTTTTTTTTTAAACTATATTCATTTTTCAGATACCGCAATACCGGGGTGTCAGGGTACTCACGGTCCACGGGACGGTGCGTGTGCGTCAAAGCGCACATACATGTCAAAGCGTGCACGTCCGTGACCCGCTGACGGCGCCGGTTATGCGCATGCGTGGGGGGTATTTAAAGCTATCAAATGCCTCCTCCTGTGCTAAGCCTGCCTGATTTACCTTACGACTTTCTGTTGCCGATCCTTCGCTTGCCTGACTCTGATTTTCAATACTGCAGTAATTATTCTCTAATTTATTAGGAAATGGGGTTAACACCTAATCATGCATGGAAAAAAAAATACCGTCAAATACCGTGACACCGATATAATTTTGAAAAATACCGTGATATAAATTTTTGGTCATACCGCCCAGCTCTACTGCAAAGTGATCATTTCAGAACCTGCCTTTGTGTACTTTGTGTAGACCACAATTGGTGTGGGGCTTTCTTTGGAATGGGTGGAGTTTGTTAATTGCATGTTTTTTAAAGGGGACCTGTCACCCTACAAAATAATTTCAAATTCTTTTCTACACACTATATAAATTATTTAAGTGTTGTTTCCATATGAAAAAAAAAAATAGTACAGTGTAAAAAAAGTGTTCTACACTTTTCAGGGCTATATAATTTCTAGAGCAAACAGAAAATCGTCTTAACCAGGAAAATGCACATGAGAAAGAATATATTAATTACCCAAGCATTCATTGCATTGTGTTATAAGTAGATAAGGAAATATTCTGTGCAACCATGAACCTGCCTAACGTGTCATATACACGTGCAGATGCTATGGGCTATGTTACATAAAAATATATCATTATTTCCTCAGAGCTATAAGTTTAGCCTTGTTACTGTACAAGCATTGGGCAATCATCCCATCTGACGGATATGCAGATCAGATCACATACTTATGCTGCAGGCTTCATACTGTTTTGCAGAAGCTGTGTTGTTGCAAGCCCTTATTTATTCAGTTTGTGCAAACAGAAAAAACCATAGCACAATCCTGGCCATAACCCCCAAAACTCGGACAAGCACCTTATTGTCCTTTAACGTAACCCTTTAGCAACAGAGTACTCACTTTAACCACAGCAAGCAATGACTGGTGGGCTATGGCAAAGCAATCAGCTTAGAGAGCAATAAAAGGAGCATGTGGTAGAGCTTTGTCCAGCAAAGGTGCCAATCGTAGCTGACATATTCTGCAGCAATTCACAGAGATTATACATCCATTTTATGCGAGGTTACCAAACAAGCAGATCTTCTCCTGATATGCCCCCTAAGGTGGACAATGTTGGGCTACTTTGGTTGTTTGGCCCTAAGGCCAAACGATTGAATGAAACGAGCGGGCATAGGTCCCCCAGGACTGAGGACCGCATCAACGATCCGATGCAGTCCTCGATCCAACACAAAATCAAACCTGCCCCATACAGGTCTGGCCAATTAAAGGCCAGATCTCGGTCCGATAAGTCTGTTGGAAGTGCTCATACACACGCAGATAAGTTGCCGAATTGGTCTAAAGGACCCGAATTGGGAGCTAAAATATAGATCAGCCAGGCCCTGTAATAAAATGGCTTATGGCAATACTTTCTGACTACTTTAAATCTTCCCAGATTTTATTTTCCTTTTAAAAGCGAAAACCCCCAGACATTGTGGGCTTAATTATATGGGTTCATCCAGGACCCATCACTTTTATTCTATAATATAACTATATTTAATGCCTTTAAGAGTGTCTTGGATGATTTTTTTTATAATATCCAAAACAAGCTACTAAATAATGTCTTCCCCTTTGAACAAAACAGGGATTGTTTGCCCATATATTGCAGTATATTCAGTCATTCAAATTATCCCCAGTCTGGCCTGTCCTACACTCACTTTAATTGAATTCATTAAGAATTCTACTGTATAAGTATGTATTTTTCACATAAATATATATATATATATATATATATATATACTCCGATCAAAGAAAAAGAGGTAAGATAATATATCATATAAAGTAAAACAAAAACGAAAAACAAAAGTAAATTTCTCTGCATATGATAATAAATGCTCCAATTCACAAAATACAATCCGTACCAATCTAAACAGTGAGGTCCGGGTGTAACACCCGGATGTATCGCAAATGCTGTTCAAGGAACACAATGGTCAAGCATAGTCAGTACAAGCCAAATAGCTCACCGGTATCCCTGGCTGGTCCGGGTGCTCAGGGCCCCGAACCCGTAGCTGAAGGGGAAAAAAAAGCCGATTTCAAACGTAGTGGACACCAAGCGCTGCGGACTCCGGGGTCTCTCATAAAATCAAATCTTTATTGTTGCATTAAAAGAAGGAACGCCTAACGCGTTTCATATGCCAAGCACACTTACTCATAGGCCTATGAGTAAGTGTGCTTGGCATACGAAAAATCCTTCATTCTGGGGCCAAAGCAGTTATCTCTCCCATCTCTTCCCCCCCCCCCATAAGAATTAATAAATCTCACCCCCCCCCACCCTTAGGAATGTGTAATCTGAGCTATAAGGGCTAGAGTTGCAGCAAGAAGCTATTTAAAATGGCAGCTGCTATCTTATACAAACAGAGAAAGCTTCTAGGTGGCACTAATGTAGCGAGTATTTTGGCGGTAAAATGAAAAAAATGACTTTCCTTTTCTTTTAGGTCAGGGCTGTCCAACTGGCGGCCCGCGACCCCCCTCTGTGTGGCCCCCCACCTGTCTGGCTGCTTTGATGGCTTACCTTTGTGTATTACCTTTAAATGGTATCAGTACTGAGATTAACTGCCCCCCTGCATTGCTCACACCTCAGATTCAGGCTGTATTCCCCCAGTATTGTTTAATCATGTAACCCCCTGTACTGTTCACACCTTTTAATGCCTTCATTGTTTCCCCCTGCAGTGTTCACACCTCAGGCTCTGGCTGTAATCACTCACATTGTTCCCCTGTTCACACCTCAGACATTCCCTCTGACACATCCAGCATTGTGTCACTGTATGCTGCCTGTGTGTGCAATAGGGCAGGCATAGTATGGCACACATAGGCAGGGGAGGGCAGGCATAGTATGGCACACATAGGCAGGGGTGGGCAGGAATAGTATGGCACACATAGGCAGGGGGGGGCAGGCATAGTATGGCACACATAGGCAGGGGAGGGCAAGCATAGTATGGCACACATAGGCAGGGGAGGGCAGGCATAGTATGGCACACATAGGCAGGGGTGGGCAGGAATAGTATGGCACACATAGGCGGGGGGGGCAGGCATAGTATGGCACACATAGGCAGGGGAGGGCAAGCATAGTATGGCACACATAGGCAGGGAAGGGCAGGAATAGTATGGCACACATAGGCAGGGGAGGGCAGGAAGAGTATGGCACACACAGGAGGGGTAGGGCAAGCAGTACTCTGCCTGCTCTATGCCTCCCCTATGCTGCCTGTGTGTGCCATACTCTGCCTTTCCTATGCTGCCTGTGTGTGCCATACTCTCCCTGCCCTATGCTGCCTGTGTGTGCCATACTCTGCCTTTCCTATGCTGCCTGTGTGTGCCATACTCTCCCTGCCCTATGCTGCCTGTGGAAGGTGAACCTGGCAGGGGTTTGTTCCTGGAGTTTGGCATTTGGAAATAGTCATTATATGGTCCCCAAGGGGTGTAATTATATGCTGGGGGGTTGCTGTGCTATCCACAGAAGAGGAGGAGGCATATCGATTTAAGTGTATGACATAATATAATTCTTTCATATATAAATGAAGGGTGATATCCCTTCAGTGAGCACCAACCATTGGGTTTTTGCTGTGTTGCCACCATTAATGTGGGGATGGTCTTAAAAGCTCTTGTGATAGCATGGGTGTAGTTTGAAGTGGGTGTGGTTTAAATAAGGGGAGTGGTCAAAACTGGCTTCCATTATCGGCCCTCCACCATGTAGGCAAGAAAAATTCCGGCCCTCTGTACCACAGAAGTTGGACAGCACTGTTTTTAGGTCATTCCCAGTGACCTTCCATATACCAGATTTCTATAGCACAACACAAACAATAAAGCACAATAAGGAAACTGCTATAGTCTATACAGGAGCAGTGGCCTTTGTAGCCCCCACCATTCCCAGCTTCAGTCAGGTGATCCCAGTGGAGCCAGTAATAAGGGTAACCTTTGGGGAGGTTTCACCTTGAAAGCAAGTAAGTTGCAGGTAAAACTCTGTCCCTGTGTAAACCACATAATGAAGCAGTAGAATTTCTTAATGAATCAGATGAAATTGAGTGTAGGAGTGGCCAGACCGGGTATGGCTTTGAATATATTGCAATATATGGACAAACAATCCCTGTTTTGAGGGCATTTCCTTGTAGCTTTTAATGCACGTCTTAATGTTCTATTTATATTGATAATGGGTGAGTGCTGAGGACCTCGCCTTATCTATCCTTATGTATATATATATGTATGTATGTATATCATTTCTATAGCGCTACTTATGTTCACAGTGTTGTTCAACAGAACAATTAATACTTATAAATACCAAATACAGTTACATTCAGATTAAGTTCTAAGTGGTTGAAGACACAGGGAATAAGGTCTTTGTCCCATAGTTTACAATCTAAGTGGGTGGGTAAAGCAATGATTAACCCCAACACACACACACCTACAACTGATGCTACAGATTCATCATGGCAGAAACTGTTAAGCTACTCTGAATTCCCGCCTTGTGGTGGCGACTGGAGTTGCAGAACCTTAGGAGAACTTTGACTGGAGTTGCAGAACCTTAGGAGAACTTTGAATACAGAAAACAGATAAAACAGGTGCCTGCTGTTCTCTGCTTCCCTCTAGTGGATAATGCGATTGTTGTATCTTCTGATGTATGAAATTCTGTGGAATCTGTGGAAGTGACAACTGACTGAGCTTTCAGTCTAAGGCTTACTGTTTCCATCTTGTCCATCTGTAGCTGCTGTCTTCCACCAGTTTTCTGCAAGTGCTGCACTGAAAGACCTTGCTATGGACAAAGCCTAATGAAAATGGCACAGTGGTACAATGCTGTACCATGCAGTACCTTTTGGACTAAACATAAGTCAAACAGAAGACTTGTGACTGTTTACTCTCCCAATTTCTTACTTTCCTTTACTCCCTCTCCTTTTCTTTTCTACCCTATTCTATTGTTGTTAAAAAAAAAACATAAGACTTGTTATAGGAATCTATAAGTAAATAGAATAATGTCTCTTAATTTTGAGTTAATCTAACTTTATACTACTACCAGAATGATCTGGTAAGACATCCATGGCAATGATTTACATTTTGCCTCCTTTTTTGGGGCTCTTTTTTCTGTCTTTGGTACAACTGGCCTGTGGGAGCACCCTACCCACGTCTCTATGGGGAACCATGGCAGAGAAAGAATGCTTCCTCAGCAGCAGCCATTGGTAATCATTTTCCTGTGGTGCCAGAACTGGGCAGTTCTACCTTTTTTATCTGTCACCCTCATTTCTGCTCTTGGGAATATTGTAATGATTTTTATTTAATCACCTGGTGCTGCCATCCTCACATTAATCCCATAGACAGCTATGTGGAGGTGGATTGGGGTCCTTCTGACTCCAGTTTTTTTAGTGTGGAAAAAACACAGCAAGCAAACATAATAAACTCCTCTGTGTACCTTCTTGTATTCTGGTAAGTATTTAAATGCATAATGATGCATGTCCTTGAAATCTTTGGGGTTTTCACATCTGAAACAGCATTAGTGTGATTGTAGTCAAGTTCTTCTTGCCTGAATTGCTGCAGATCTCTGTTCTCTGTTTTGGCTTCCCCTTTGTTAGACAGGACTCTTTCCAACAGGGGTGGGCAAGGAGGGCTCTGTGTCCCTTAGGCCTCTTCCATGTATCCTGTGGGGGCTAGAATATTATCCCTATTATCATCTGCCATGTTGCAAAACACTGCATCTAAAGGTGGCCATACACAGGTCGCCAAAAATGCCCACCTAAGAATTAAAATGGCAGGCATAGGCACCATCAGGGGGCACATCAATGAGCAGCTGTGGTCCCTGGTCCGATGGAAAAATGAAACCTGTAAAATTTCAGGCCAGATGTCGGATAAGCTGCCGAATCAGTCTAAAGGACAGATATCGGCAGCTGATATTGTTCCCTATATGGTCACTCTCCCGCCATCCTATTCAGGCAAATGTATACTTGTGCAATCATGTAGTGACTGAAGTCGTTTGGGGAGGGGGGTTCTCTGGCCTTAATAATAAGTAGTGTTTTATCTGAGGCACAACATAAAAGATGAGTTAATGGGTTTATATTTGAAAATGGGATAAATAAGCATACTACAGTGATTGAGAGTAGTATCTCTCTGTCCCTTTCTGCAATGCTTGTTCTCTTAAGGGCTGTGGCACACGGGGAGATTTGTCGTGGGCGACTAATCTCCCCGTGTGCCACAGCCCTAAAAGAATATAGCAGAAGTCAGCCTTGCCTGCTTCTTCACAGGTCTGTTAATCAGCTGGGTCCTGCTACATTGTTTCAAAAGTCAGAGGGACAGATAGCTAATGCTTTCAGTTCAAATATGTTTACTAACTTTAAAGGAAAAGTATCACTAAAATTTTGTAAGTAAAAAATCTATTCTACCCTGCACCAATAATTGCCCTATCCTGCACACCATTTATTATTTGAATGTTTTATTTGAAAATACCTGCTAAAACTTGGCTTCTGGTCATTTGAAAAAAGGAGATATGGCGAAGGAAGGAGCAGCATCCACTATGCGACGATCGATTGATCGAGCTTATCCTTCCTTCTGTATTGGAAGGAGTCAGGCTAGGCTCGATCAATCATTAAGAAAAAAAAACCTAATGAAAGCTCTGAATTACAGAAAGGCCATATACTCCATTTTAATTAAATAATTTTTAAAAATTGTTTACTTTTTCTATGTAATAATAAAAAATCAGTACCTTGTTCAAATTAAAAATAATCCTTATTGGAGGTTCAGAATTTTGAGCTCTGATTTTGTTGGTTTGGCCATTGGTCTGATATTTGGCCAAACTTTTGTGGCTAATTTGTTATTAAAAAAATTCATGCAAAAATGTATGGGGTGGGTGCATTCCATATTCATTAACACCTCTCTTCATCTGTTTCCCAGATTGTAAGCTTAAGACTGTCCCAGATTTCTCCCAGATTTCTACGTGACAGGCTAAACTGGTAGAACTCATAATCCCATGCTCCATATCCCCGCTGGCTCAGCATGCAGCCTGGGGGGGGGGGTTATACTAACATCTGCTTCTCTAATCACATCATCACTATATTCAACCCTTTTTCCTATGAAATTATGCCATCTGTGCCTCAAGCAAAAGCTAGGGTTGCCACACAGCTGGTATGTGACCAATTTAGAAGGCAATTCACCTGCTAGTGCAGGTGGCAGTATAACAAATTTACCTGCGTGACTTGCGAGTAAAAAGGTTGGGGATCCCTGGTCTATGGCATCTTACAGCTGTCATTCGCCAAAACCTACAGATTGCCAGTCTGGGCCTACCCTGCTTTCACCTGATTATTAATACTTAATCTTGAATGTAATTTATATATATTTATATTTTGTTATATTGGAGTATTGTTCCCCTTCCTTTGTATTAATGTATTGTTTTAATGTACATTGCTGCATATAAAAGTAGCTCAGTATTCCTTAAAATATTTATAAATACATCAATTTTATGGTTTTAGCCCTAGGGACCACAAGAGGGAGCATTCTATACTTACAATAGCAATTTACTGCGGGGGGAAAAATATCAGTATCCTTGCCAAGTTATTCCACGAGTTGGCGCTATTCAGCTGCCAATGGAATGCAGACAGCCTACGCCCTTCTCTAGCCCCAGCTGTACTGCACAGCTAAAGGCAGTTGTCGGCATATGACTGTACCGGCATATTGGTTGATAAATAAAGCTTGTTCAAGTCTTTTGCACTACAGATTGCACAGGAGACCAGACAGTTACCCAGCGCGGGTATATATAGTGCTTAGTGCCCTGCTGGTATTATTGCTAATATTCATCTTGATAAATCTTGGTCATATTTATAATTTAATTTATTGTAAGTCCCACAAGCACAGCAGCCTTAGTAGATAATTCCCAGATGGTGTTATACTAAAGGATAAGGGAGCCCCATTTTTTTATTGATTATATGTCCCATTGTAATTGCCATCTGCTCTCCCCAGGGAACACAGCCAATAAGAGTACATATGGCAGCAGTGCTCAGCTGCTAACAGACACACGTAGAGTAGAACAGACTCTCCTTAGCTTGCACATATTGTAATGGAGGACACTGGAAGTGAATAATTGCATCCTGCATGGAGATAATGGTGAGCTCAGAGTTATCGCTCAGGAAATGGCTTTGTTCCATGATAGTTGCAGTCATGTGGCCATGTGAATAGTGAGCACTCACTGTTGCCACAAATGGAAGGAATATGGGCAATGGTTTCTGTTAGTGAACTGCTGCTGTAAACAATCACCCTCTTCTTACTTATACTGTCCAAACTGCACCATAGAACTGGCCAGTAAGCCCCACCAGGGGTGTTTTAAAATGGATTCAATCTTGTCTTTGGCTGCAGCAAATAGCCGGCCCCAGTAAAGTTAACAGGAGATGGTAGTTATATCCATAATAGCAACTCCTAGCAGTAGCAACCCTAACTCTATGTCCATTATACGTGTACAGATGAGATTCACAGTATGCTCTGACATTCTTAGTACACTAAAGGCTAAACAATGGTTCTTCCAGACATGCCAGAGCTGGTACCAAGTGTGCATGATAATACACTCAGACATGGGAAAATGGAGGCCAAATATCTATTATGGTAACATCCAGACCACAGATTCTGTGACCAAACGCAACTAGCTGGGGATTTTTATAGCTACCAGATTTAAATTGGTACATACATATTGTTCTAAAGATAAATATCCCTGGCAAGTGAGGAGTGAGAGTTCTCCCTTTGCCAAGCTCGTGCCCAGTAAATAGAATGTGCCTAAAGCAGGATGTTTACATGCTTTACACAAAGAGCTTTTCTTCTCTCTTTGCTGCCCTTTGTTCCCTAACATCATGCGAGTCTCTGGTCTCAGGGATCATTACTTGCTTGCTATTCAGCTAACATGCTTTTATATAACTGTCCTGCCTCAGACTCACCCCCCTGCTGCTTTGCTGCTTGTGCTTGCACAGTATTATAAGCATATGATGAATGGTATTGGAAGTATCTCTCATGCTGCCTGCACAACAAATTAATATAGGGTAGATCTTTTAAAGCATATAGGGATATTCTGGTAATTTCATGTAATTATTCCTTTTATATACTGTTATTCCTTCTTACTTCCTCTTTAATATATTTCACAGAAAAGTCCATATTCTGCTAACAGTAACTGTCACTATACATTTATCAGCTGCTCCCGACCCCACCCCACATAGCCAGACGCTCGCTGTAATGCACAATGACATCCTTATTCTCATGGAATGGCTCTGCCTTCCTCTCTTTGTACTGGCTCAGTGATGTCCAAGATGGCTTCCCTTAACAGTTTATTATCCTAAAAATCAATATTATGTTACTTTTTTGCTGTTTGTAACATTCTGCTTCATCCAGCTCTGCAGTTACCCAGTTTTTGCAGCACCTGTAAGTGTTTTATTCAGATTTAAGCAGCAAGTTGATGGTGGGAGCTATAGCTATTGTCACTTTTATTTATTGATGTGGCCTTGCATTTTTTTATCAAATGCCTAGGGTATTAACGCTAACATGTATATATGACTGTTGTTGTGTGGGTCGAGGAGCTGGCTGGTAGAGAATATGTCTATATAATCAATAGCCTTTGCATTTATTGCTGCTTTGAAATGACAGGATGAGACCAAAGTGACTCTTATGTTGGGGCATTTACTGTACTATAAAGCAGACAGAGCTGGGTTCCCAGAAGGTGGGACAGTGAGTCCCAGTAGTTCCTAGTCATGCCACTGTATTTTATTAATGCAAAAAAAGAAGAAAAAAAACCCTGAAAACCCCTTTTGTCACAGCCTGTAGGGATCATATTTTAAAGATTAGATATATTCCTTTACCCTGCCTGCTGAAATATAATATCCTTGGCTGATCAGCAGTCCTTGGCTTTTGTGCCTGAGTGATGTTACTGCGCTGAGAGAAATCAGCCTCGGGAATAGGCTTGCCATATTTTCTGGGACAAATCTTATTGTCACCATCATTCCTCCCTATTAATAAGAATGGCATCAAGTGTCATCTTTGTAGCTATATACTACTAGTGGCAACTCTGCCCAGGGAAGGCTATGCGGGGATGATGATTGTATTATTGTGCCAGCTCCTGGTGCCTCAGGGCCTCTAAAAATGCAGATTGGAATCCTCACACAGGGCTTTAACCTGGGCACGGGCACGGCATGGCACAAAGCCTCACCACATTACACTTGCTTTACTTCCATTTAGTATAATAGGGAGATGATGATTCTGGGCAGTTTTAGCATTGCTCTGGTACCTAATTGTTTCCAGTAAGTGAAGTAATCTGAATTTCTGCCGATTCGCCCATATCTCACTACAGCCAATTATTCAGACCCTCCCTATCTGCTGAGGCATTTGCTTCAATATCACAGCTTACCCTCTCTTCCCTGTGCCTCACCCGTGTCTTT
Source organism: Xenopus tropicalis (assembly GCF_000004195.4). Taxonomy (NCBI): domain Eukaryota; kingdom Metazoa; phylum Chordata; class Amphibia; order Anura; family Pipidae; genus Xenopus; species Xenopus tropicalis. The sequence continues at coordinate 136,602,937 of NC_030678.2, read as the reverse complement.
CTAGCCGAACTCAGCATACACATAGGTAGGTAGGTATTGTGGCACATTAGTCATTTTAATTACTGCTATTTGTTGGGCAATCGGAATACTGCACTTCTGGAATCTCTCTATTGAGGGCAATACTGTCAGAACTTCTGCCGCTGTAATTATTGCCATAATAACCATTGGCACAGAGCTACATGCAACCCAAAAATTATTCGCAGACTTTATACCAATTGCTGACACAATGACATTCAGTTCATCATGTTACACCTTAACTATTGCAAGTCCATTAATAAGCCCCAATGTCTACACAGTGAGAACCACAGTGTGGTACAGTTAAAAGGGAATTCATGGGACCTGAGATTTTCCATAATTTGCATACTAATATCTTAAATCTGCTAAAAATCACTTAAACCATAAAACAAATTAAACAAACCCTACCAGATTGTTTTGCTACCAATATGGATTCATGCAGCTTAGTTGCCATCAAGAACAGGGCCCTGTTTTTTTTAAAAATATAAATTATTTTCCTTAAAATGGATGCTATGTGAGATAACCTTCACATAATTTGGAGCTTTTTTGATAACCGGTTTCCTGATAAGGGATCCCATTCATCGCTATAGAGAAATTTACCCTTGGTCTTGGGGCTACGGCATATAAGGCTTTCTCTCTGTGCCCAAATCTGCCCTTACATCTCGCACTAGACTTGATTGGGAAAAGCTTGACAGAACATTGTTTCACCCGCTGAAACACACCCTATGGGTCATTAGCCTTTTTCTAGGGGCACACTAGATCATTTTCAAGTTCAACTAAATTGAACCTCAATCTTAAACATTCTTCTTACTTTTCCTCTGATGACTCAATGGCCACTAAATGCCTTACTGGCACCTCAGACCTCATCACAGCAGGGCTCTTCAGACCTTTTACATGGCTTCTTTGACAGATTTACTATGATGCAGAAAATATGAATGCTTTATAACTTATTACTTATAATAATTATTACCAAATTTACTAACACTTACTAAGTGTGTGTGCCAACATTTTCTTGGTCTCCATGTGGAATAGGTTACAAAAATGTCATTATTAGAGCTTTTTTTATTGGCTTATATCTGTTTCCTCCATCTTATTTTTTTCTGCAGGATTTTTGTCGCATTGCAGTTTGTCTGTCCCTCCCCTCCCCCTCTTTGTTCCACATCCTTGTGTGTGAGATCACTGCCTGTGTGTGTGTGTCGGACACCGCCCTTTGTGGGACTGCAGAGACACCGCAGGAATCATGCAGCATTGTGTGCTCTCTGCGCAGCCAATGGTGTCTGGGCAGCTTCTGCTTGAGAATGCAGGATGAATTTAAAGGGACAGGCTTGCTGCAGGATCAGGCAGAGAAGTGCATGCTTATACACATTTAATTCCTAATGTAGTTCCATTTTATTTTGTTTCTTTTAAAGACTGCTTTTTTATTTCAAAAGTGAAATGATAAATAAAGACTGGATCTTTGTTTCAACTGCATATTTTCATCAGTGGTCAATGGAGGCTGCAGTTTGTTAGTATTTAGCCCATGCAGTGCAGAGTTGTGACAGCTATGTGATGAAGATCTGCCAAATTAATGGAGCACAAGAAGCTAGAATGCTTTGGGTAACCTGGTCCTGTAAATGAGCAGATTATCCCTGATTTATGGCAATGGCAAGACAAGATAGCAGGGGGAAATAAAATGATTAGAATGTAGAAGAGATTTCCGTGACAGGGTAGGGGAAGGCTAGAGGGGTACAGGAGGGGGTAGCGTAATAGACTGATAGAAGTACTATATCTATAAATAGGTGCATCACTAGGAACCCGCTGTTGGCAGCACTGGGATGGGTAAATGTGTGCCAGGGTGTAGGTGCAGCGCTAGGGATAGCATTGCAGGTACAATTCATTTGAAAGGTTAGTGTTCCAACTGCACGATTACAGCAAAGCAGGTTATAATGAGGAGGGAGCACGTGGGGCTTGATAATGTTTATTACAAACCGGTGGTTCTAACTTTAAAGGAGACATATTGGATAAATGGTAAAAACACTAATTTTGTAGGCAATTATGAATAATATACGGTGCTCTGTCAGAGTTTGAAATGAGGGGTGGGCGTGTCCTAACGTTCCCTGCCAGAAGCACAGTAGGAGGGGGAGAGCCAATCACAGCCCTGCAGTCACACAAGCACAGACAGGCTTCAGTTCCCTATCAGGTCAGCCTAGCTGCTGATTGGTTCCTATCCTACAGTGCAGTGTACTGAGGGCCGCCGGCTCCCCAGCTCATCCAGAGAATTCAGCCAGCAGGAAGTGAAATGGATGGGTGGGGCTAGTGGGGTTTTGGGCGAATTTCTCAATAAATCAGTCCGAAATATTCTTAATTTTTTTAGGATATGTCTCCTTTGAAGAAACATCATTAAACATTTACATAAGCTTTTTACATTGAAGTTTGAATCTGATTATTCAGCACCTGCAAATAAACTATTTCAGGTAACAAATGTTCTAATTTCCATTCTATAGTTCTATGACTGCCCCAGTTTTATGTACCCTGATTTAACCAGTTTCTGGGTATTGTCGCTGGTTTCTTGTGGTCCCATACAGGCAAGCGGTATCCTTTTTTCCCCCCGGATATTACATTTTCCCAGAATTTATGCCATTTTGATGGTTACACCTGGGAAACTTAAAGTCTGGGTTTTGCTGTATTAACTGTAGTAGTACTTTCTTCCAGTCCAGAATAACATATGTTATATATTAATGTTTACTAAAATCTCCCTTTTTGGAGTGCTTATTGGTCCTTTAAGGCAGGCCTGAACTGGCAATCTGTGGATTCTGGCAAATGCCAGAGGGGCTGCTGTAAGATGCTATAAACAATCACTATTTATTGGGCCTGTGGGGGCTGTTTGGGCCTCTATGTACTTGAAATGCCAGGGCCTATTTTGAATTCTGGTCTGGAACTGCTTTAAGGTAGGAAATAATAAGTACATATATGAGCTTTCCTGTAGTGTTTTGCAAGGAAGAACTTGGGGTAATAATTAGGTAATACCTCCAAGCTGTAGTGAATGAAAGGTAAAGTTGGTGCGATAAAAACAAGAATGGTAAATATAATTACATGTACCAAAATGACTATGGATATGGTTAAAGTGGTAAAAAAAGTTATTCAGGGTGATTATGCTGTGAAACAGCAGAACAGAAGGAAGGATTATATTAGGCACTGCGTGAGGCCAAGAACTGGGAAATGGGACAACATCCAGGAAGATAGTAGAAAAGCGAAACATGAGTCACCATAAGGTCAGGAAAGGGAATATAACTGTGCATGCCATCAGCCTAACAATGAACATGAAACCCAAATCATCTGATCATTTCAAAAATGTGTAGATTGGGACTATTAGCAGACTCAAATTGCAATAGTCAGTAGGGACTGATAAGCACTAGAGCTATGCAGCACAGAATGATCTGGAATTCAAAAAATCTGGTAAGAAAGTGTCTTGCAAGTCTGAAAAATGAATGTGGGTTAGCCCAGTGTGCAAGGCAGCAAGATCTGCATTTATACACACGGAGATGTGGCCCTTGCAACTAACCATGGGTAGCGGCTCCTCTTCACTCCTTCCAACATGGTACAGTGGCAAATAAAATGTGCTCGATCCACAAAGCAACCATATACATAGTACATAGATATTCATGAAGATTGATGGGGATGGGCCACAATACATGTTCCAAAAAGGTGGATTTTTGCCAGCTGTGTATGGCAGCGATTGATATTTGAGTCTGTGAGGCCAAGCAGTAAAATGGGAGGTTCTCTCCATAAGAGAGATTATGAGATGCAATTATGGGTGCAAAGAATTAAGCTGGTGAATTGTGTGCCAATAAGTAGCCTGAGAATGGGCTATGGTTGGGGAAAAATTAGGGCCTAAAACATCTCTGTGAGTTTGCTCATAAGGGTACTTTAGGCTACTTCCAAAAGTAGAAGCACTGCATACTTTTTTCCCAACGCGATTCACATTACGAGATGTAAACTAGGGACATTTGTCACCCGTGGTAGTACAGATTAACCTTGGGCGACACAATATCCCATGTGCCAGTGCCATAAATGACAAAGAAGCTGCCTGGTGTGCATGGGCAGGTATAATGTGGAGAGCACCTGGTTTTCAGCCCAACAGATCAGTGACTGGAGAGCACACAGAGTGGCAGCTCCATTGGTTGCACTGGCGAGAAAAACAAAGGGGGTTCTTAGGATTAAGTGGCAAGCCCAGACTGGCAATCTGTAGATTCTGGCAAGTGCCAGAGGGACTGCTCTAAGATGTCATTGACAGCTACTATTTAGTGGGCTGGTGGGGGGCTGTTTGGGCCTACATTGGGTGTAACTGAAATGCCTGGGCCTATTTTATATCCCATATCAGGCCTGAGGTGCAGTGTCTCCAACATATAGAAAAATAATGTGGGAAAACCAAAGGATGCTGTGGGGTAAATAGCTTCAACCTTTGTGCAAGGGGGTTGTTTGTAAACTCGCATTAAAGGCAATAAATCCCTGAGATGAAAAGGTTTATCCAAACACTTCATGCTGAGAAATGCAGAAAAAGCATCTGTAGTTATTCAGCATAGTAACACATCATAACAGTCATACTCCAGTAAACAGACTGCTTGTACTAATATCCTGTATTCACTCTTCTTTTTTAGACAGGGGGACAATATCGCCATTGCTCTCTGTAATGCACTCATAGTAACCCTCTATCTCATTCATACAGAGAACTGGTAAGGGGGGATAGGAGCAGCTGTCCCAGACCCCTGTGCATAATTATGGCTTAATGGCCCTGCCATTACTCTATATAGTCTTCCTCACAAAAATGCAAAATTCACAGCTGTGTTTAGTGCATATGCACCCAGGGCAAAACAAAATTTAATGATCCCTTTCTTATAACCTGAGATTCTTTCATTGTTGCAGAACTACAACCTCAACGAGGCTGTTACCCCTAATATAGAGGCCCTACAGATATCAGAGAGGATTATTATCTGTACCATGTACCAGTATTCAGTATATTTGGGGATGCCATCATACTTTTTCCTATGGATTTGCAGTATGTAATTATTGTACTTAGTATGAATTGAATGTGAATGAATTTATGTTGTGTGCATCGGGCAGCAGGGAAAGGGCTGGGTGGGTCCCTTGGCATGGGGGCCACAGCCAAATTTACATCCCTTATTAAATAGTCCTGATACAGTTCAATACAGAATCACACTGCTAGACATGAGCATATGCTAAACTAGAATACATGAAATGTAATTGACTTGCTGGTTAGGCTGCCCTGGCCTGGTGCATCTTGAGCAGTATTATATGCATTTGTTCTGCAATGAAACCATGCTTTGTCTTTTGAATTGAAATGCTGCAGATGTTATTTATATGTGCATAGAAAAATGAAATTAAATTGATATTTTCTGGACAAAAAAAAAAACCAAATCTGATTCACAAGATAGTGGGAATCTCTCCCTGTTCTTGCATTGCTATCGTGCCCTTATGTGCAGTTCCACTTCCCTTCCCCCAGTTCTGCTTTCAGAAACAATTAGTAGAGCAGCTCTTAGTTGCTATGGTAATGCTACACTGGGGCCTGGAGCTCTCATGAATAAGTGATAATAGGCTAGCCAGGATAGTGTTGCTTAACCTGCGGTTGCTATGGTTACAAAACACTGCACCACAACATCTCTCCAGGAATGAACTGAGCTATTGCAGTGGGGCTTAAATGTGCACAAATGGCACAGTATAAAAAACCAGGAGCTGCACCAAATACAGTCTGTTTTCTCTCTTATAAATCCAAATGCACTGGGCATGACATAACCACCATACATGCTGAAATATATCATGTCAGATGAGCACACTGAGCCTTTCATGCAATCTTGCCATGAAATATAGCGATAATAATATACGCTGAGCAGCAGTAACTGCAAGCTGTATGGCAACACTCGCAGAGTGCAGTTACTGTTGCTCATCACATATTATTACAATTCAGAGTATGTGGATCTTACATTAATCCCTATTGACCTTTGTGTTACTCATTGGAAAGTGTGTGTTTTTAAAATATAAATGAATCATCTTTTTTTATTCTTTTCTCACAGTTCAGATGCTAAGAGGTGCATCATGCAGTATAGGGTTACAGCAGCTGAATCTGGGTATATGACTGAAAGAATGGCAGAATGCAGGCCCAGGCCTCACCCAGAGACAGCTGCCATTCCCCAGAGGTACGAGTCAGGAGTCACAGCCTCTGAGCCCCTGGCTAATAAAGGGCTAGTAGAGCATTTCTCCTTCCTGCTGGCTAATTTAGGCCCAAGTAACAGGGAATGCCATATAGCTGTTTCTGCTTAAGGTATAGGCACCATTATGGGCACATATGCCAGCATATTAACAATATCTCCATCAATCAAAATGTATTTATTACATTAAATATGTATACACTTAATAGAAGATTAGTTCTGTATTGCCCACATCAATACAACATCTGAAACCTTAATCATTTACTGAGTACCTGACTACAGTTACATTACTCTATAAAACTTCCAGCTTTCTGAGCTCATGTGCCCCATTACATTTCTAACATATGTTTCAGCCACATACAGATACATACTTTACATTACCAACTGCAGATGAGCAGTACCTGCTCTGCATTGTACAGATTTGTATTTACAAATGGTGAATGGAACTGCCATATGAAATTTCTTTCATAGATGCAAGATAAAAAGAGAACACATGTGGCCTAATTATATTATGTATGGTTGAATACTTGCTGGGCAAGCAGTTACAGAAGCAATGACACACAGGACATTTTGTCACTATGGCACCCTCCCAATAGCCTGCCTGATATCTGACTAGTTAGAAAACCCAATTGGATCAGGACCACATCAGCTCATTGATGAGGCCTTCCCTGACAGGTCTCCCTAGGTCTCATTATGATCTAACTCTAGGCTAAAACATTGGACGATCTTGATTTGGGTCAGCGTGTTGGGGCAAAATCAGATTTTGGCGACCCCACCAAACAATCAGATTTTGTAGTGTATTTCAGTCCTTACTCAGCAAGACAAGCCATGCGTGTTGTTGCCAGAATACATAGTTGATAAATGCAGTCTGCCATTGTTAGGGTACCTTTATAACCAGTATAGCAGACTTTGTCCAATTTTATTAGGTTTATAATGCCTGACATGTTGGACAACTGCTGTTATCAGGCCTAAAACTATGATTAAAACATCTACGTCTTATTGCTTTATAGAAATATGGAGACTTGTATGTTGCTGGATTACTAACTTCTCTTTGTATTTATTTAATAGGCTGTACCTGAATGTATTTGGTCTTTCTACACTCCAGGCTTTGTATTCCCATGCTAACCAAAGCTGCTTCCCTGAACACATACACACCATGCTGAACCATAAGCTTACTGGGAGGTAGGGGCACAGGCAAGCCACACATTTTATTCTTAGAGCACAGGTTTTAGGACCTGGGTTAACATATCATACTAGTTACATTGCCACTAGCAGTGAAAGCACTGTGCATTGTACATAAGTATAACAAAAGCCTTACAGTGAATTATGTTTACATAATATTAAGTAACTGCCCTTCTTTTCTCCGAGTTTCTTCCTTGTATCTGTGGTGCAGCTGTTTCTTATTCCCACCAGCGAGGTGACTAATCTGCCTGTAAATAACATACTATTATGCGCAGCAGAGAGATCTCTGATGTTATGCACCAAGCTCCGAGCAATGGAGTTAATCAGGCGTTAGAGAGGAACCGCTTCAAATACAATGCACCTGCCTAATGGTGGCTTTATGTTCTTGCAGGATCCTTTTTATAAACAGAAGCAGTTGCACTGACATTTGTTCCATAATGGAAGCTTTTGGGCCAGTGATGTTGCATTTGCTATTAGCAGAAGAGGAGGAAGAAAGAGAGAGGAAGCAGCAGAGACATATTGGGCGGGCACCTGTACAAAGACCCAAGGATAAAGCCTTGCCTGTATCTGCACACAAGCAGCCAGTACATGGCATGAGACGGACTCCAAAGCCCCGTGTATTTAGGGAAAGGACAGGCCTGGAGGTGTTTACAGAAGAGGAAATTATCCAAAGATACCGACTCAACAGGAGTGCAATTAATGAGCTGTACGAACTTATAAAAGGGGACATTGACCCACTGACCCAGAGGAGCCATGCTATACCTGGCATGGTGAAATTGTTAAATTGCCTACATTTCTTTGCTTCCGGCTCATTCCAGACAAGGACATCCTCCATCGGAGGGGTGTCCCAGTCAGCATTTTCCAGATTTATGGGGCCAGTAATAGATTCAATAAAAAAACATTTGAAAGCCTATATATATTTCCCAAAAGACAAAGCGGGGTGGCAGAGGGTAAAGCGGGGATTCTACAGGATTGCTGGGATGCCACACGTAATGGGGGTTTTGGACTGTATGCACATTGCGCTTTCACCTCCTCATGAAAGGGAGGAGCTTTACAGAAATAGTAAGGGTTTCCACTCTGTCAACGTGCAAGTCATATGTGACTGTAAAGGCAAAATTTTAAGTATCTATTCAGCTTTTCCAGGGAGCTCACAGGACTCTGTTATTCTGAAGCAGACTTCTGTGTATGAGGCGTTTGAGAATGGAAAACTCACTGGTGGATGGCTGATAGGTAAGTATGAGTACCTCCACAAAGTGCTATAAAGTCTTTGTTGCATCTTATTGCTGCTTACATGTCTTTTAATGCTCACAGGTGGGCCAGGATACACGTGCCAACCCTGGCTACTGACAGCAGTGGCAAACCCTACAACCACAGCCGAGGATTCCTTTAATGAAGCACATGCACGTACACATTCTGTTATTGAGCGAACATTTAGCTCGTTAAAAAGCCAGTTCAAATGTTTAGATAAGCCAGGGGGTGTGCTACAGTACAACCCGACCAGGGTGGCAGATATCATTGTTGTTTGTTGCATCCTGCACAACATCGGAATAAAGCATAATGTTCTTGAGAACTTTGCTTGTGAGGCTGATGATGATGAACTGGAAGCTTTGCTCTCTGGCGAACCTGAACTTGGAGACAATTCACTGGCAGTTCATAGCAGGATAATCAAAGATTACTTCTCTGGTAAGTATAATGTTAGTATTTTCAATTTACAGATAACATTTTACCTCTACAAATGGCGATTAGGTAGACACGCCCCAGTGATTCTAATTGCTAGCTTCCTACCCTGTGCACAACCAGGGCTACCATCAGAAACTTTGGGGCCCACACAAGTTATTTATATGGGGCCCCAATGAACACAGGTGCGCAGTACTGAAATTTTGCCCACGCCCCTTGTGTGTGCAATACAGCTGACGTTACTCTATAATAAGCAGTTAATATAAAGAGTTCCATTGATTAATGTGCTAATTACCAGTTCATTGGGTTCAGTGTCAATGGAGTTTATCCTAAGTTTAACCCCTTCCCACCTACCTGCCTCTGCTCTGCTCTGTCATTGCTTGAAAGTAGTTTTGCATAAGTTATGTAAACTGCATAAGTTTAGGGGCCAATGACCTTTCTGTGGGGCCCAATAATTAGTCAGAAGTAGTTCATAAAAATAGTAAAAATAATTAATGTGCTAATACGTCAGTCAGTTCATTGGGGGCAGTGAGATTTTTTTTTTTTTTTAATTCATTGGTGGTTAGTGGAGAAGCTTCTCTGCATTGTCTTTTGCTTAATACGCAAGTTATTTACATTTCTAGGCAAGTTACGTAATTTACGTAAGCAGTTTTTCTTATATATATTTTATATATATATATTATATATAAATAATTTATATTTATTATATACATATTTTTTCTTATATACTTTCGTGGCGCGACTGGGCCCCCTTATGGAAGAAGATTTCATGGGGCCTGGCACAACTGTACCCTCCCCCCAAAAAATTGGGTAACAGTTTTATTTAATTTTTTTAGGTCAGTCCTCGTGGTCTCAGCCTGATACAGGGTGAACAATATATGTATATTCGCGCAGAGGAATTTTCGTTGGAAAAGCACTGGAAGAAACAGGGCTGTACCATGGGGCTCAGTCATATAGACATTGGGCTGAAAAATACATCACTTCAATAAAAAATATAAATGCTGCGTCTGTTGTTGTTTACTGTTGCAGTATTTGTCCTTAGATAACTACATATTGCTATACTATATAACTATAGATTTTCCCATTTTGACATATAAAATAAATGACTGAAGTACCAACAGAGTGTTCTAATATTGCGAAACGGCTTGCATTTGCTGTATGCAGTGCTGTGTATAAATGGTATTCATTTCATACTAAGGCTTAATATATGGTTAGGGATATTGTATTTTATATACTGAACTTACTGTACGAACATTAAGGCTACTGCCACACAGGGCTAATTCTCAGACTGAGCATAAATGCATTCCAAGAATCAGCCCCTACACTAGCATCAGCCTTCACCTATGTGTGCACCCAGGGCCACTATTTGGGCCCCGGTGACAGACACATGAAGCAGATTCTGTCACTGAAACACATTAGTATACATTTCTCTGCAGAAATCAGCTCTGTTTGCTTGCACCCAGGGCAATGCTATGGTCAGGATGCAGACACAGGAGAAGGCTGATACTAGCATAGGGACTGATTCTCAACCTGTGTTTATATTGTTAGGCCATCCAGACTGAGATTCAGAATTGACCCTGGCATTTTAAGCACACAGAGGCTTCAACCCCCCCCCCCCCATGCCGCCCCAGGGGTCAACCCGACAGGGCATCCCACAATCTTACTGGCCTGACCATGAAGAAAAACCTACTTCAGTTCTAAAGAAGTGGTCTGTTTCTTTGACCTTTTTTATGGGAATAAAGATATAGCTATAATGTATTGTAATGTACTTGTACAGAGTAATCATGTCCCCTCACAAGTGCCTTTTCTCCAGAGAAGGCAAAACCCAACCTAGATAGTCTTTCTGCATAATTTGTTCCATCCCCTTTACCAGTTTAGTTGCACGTCTCTGCCCTCTCCCCAGCTCATTAATATCCTTCTTAAAATTTCTTAACTTCTTAATTTAATTTAAAAACTATGAAAAATAAAAACTGAAGACCTATTGAAAGCTTGCTAAGCAAATGGCCATTCTATAACATACTGAAAGTTAACCTGAAGGCAAACCACCCCTAGAGCCCAGAGCTAGAGCCCAAAACTGCACTGTAGTAAGGCCTTATCAGGGATCTGTAAAGAGGCAAAATAATGTTTTCTTCTCTCAAAGAATTTGCTTTGTACCGTGGCTGTAATGTTATTTATAAGTTGTAAAGTGTATATTGTGAATGGGTCCCTAAACTCAGGTAACTGATGGTAGCCCAGTGTATGTATTGGGAATCAGCATCGAAGAAGATGGGGAGCTACTGGGGCCATCTTCACAGTTCTAATGGGCTGGGGGAGCCTCAGATTAGTAAAGAAGCTTCTTTGTTAAACTTTACTTCACATTGAAGCCATTTAACACCTCATGGTCATACAATTCTGTGTGGAAAAAGGTGTTACCATGTGTGCCAAATGCTGCAATAAAGTCAGCTTCATATTAGGTGGATATAAACCCACTAAGCTTAGATTCTCAACAGCAGCACAAAGCACAGTATCACTGGCACTGAAAAGATGGCCTAACTAGCTGCCACTGACACCTTTAAAAACATGAGCTGCCGAATATGGGGGTTCAGATTTCATAGTGTAAACTTTGTACAAATCCTGTGAGGGGTAGGGTATTGGAATCTAAACGACATACAAATATTAGGGAATAGGAATGCAACAAATTCATAGTTTTTGCATTTAGCCATAGGTCTCTTATGGATTGTCAGCTGTAGGGCCTTTTTAACTGCTATTGTGCAGCACTGCAGAATATCTTGGTGCTTTATTAATATTTGTTAACACGGGTTGTTGAAAAACACTTAATTTATGAATTTATTTTTTTTAGACAACCATGTAAGATAATAATGGTGTAAATTTCTTTTTAAGCTAATTGTGCAAAATGTGTTTCCCTTTCTACTTTTTAGGTGCTAATAAACTTTAAATCAGTGAATGACTATGTAAATCTATATCCCTGATCTTCATTTTGCAAACTAATTATTGTATTTATTGCAACATCTTGATTCCACGACACATTAATTAGTAAGTTGAGTCCTCCTCCTGGATAAGGAGCACAAATAACTTATGTTACAGACTCCAGTGCAATCTTCTTTGACATCATACATTAGTGTGCACTTACCTCTTATTTCAGTACAGATCATTGGGTTACCTTACACAAATATGCATGCTACTAATTCTAGAAGTGACTTTTTAGCAGACAGTACTGAGAATTGCCACTGCTAAAACACATGTAGAGACAATTATCAATAAATGATCAGCATTGTCTATTTTAGTAGCGGGTGGGCCAGGGATAGCAAAGAAGGAGCTAAGGTTGTAGAATGTTGATAAACATTCCATGGAATCTCCAAGAAGAAGGCTGAGAGAAGCAACAGCAGAATAATGCAAACTAGAATCAATATCAAAAAGAGTAAGTCAAGCTGAAAGTGGTATTGGGCGGATAAAATGTGACTTCTGCGGGGAAAGAGGAGTTTAGATTTATATAGTATGATTTTTTACCAACTGCTCTAAGAAGCCTGACTAATGGGCTAATCCAAAAACCAGAACCAGATTAGCAGATCAATAAACCAGTCCCAGCTGAAAATTAAACTGTATAATGTCATTTCTAAAATTAATAAGGATGCTGAATTGTATGAAAGTTCTTTAAAAGATAGATGTCAATTATTTCAGTACTAGGTTGTTTGGGGCCCTCATTAATGAAGCAGACAGGCAAGGGCACCATCGGACTGAGGACCACATCAATGAGCTGATACAGTCCCCAATCCAATGGGAAAATCAAACCTGGCTGATCGACACCTGGCTGATTTTGATTGGGGAAGCCCTAACAGCTGGAGCTTGGACATTATAGTCCTATTTGAGAGTTTCCTCAGTACTTATTGCATTTGACTTACACACAGGATATATGGCTGGCCAGTATTTGCTCTTATTTATTACAATCAAAGGAAAAGTCTCCCCTCCATATAAACTGCTTGTAAACAGAATAGTTTGAGGCTCGCTCCCTTTGTGGGGGATTTACTGGCATTGACTCCCAACAGAATTATTTAGCTATTGGTTATTTGTTGCTAACAACAATAAATGGAATGCAGGAAGGGAAGGTAGTCAAGTTTAATGAGTAGAAACTTTAATTGGATCTAAATGTATACAAATGTCCTGAAAAACACCTTGTCCTTCCCTCAGAAATGTGGAATGTTCTCTGGGGGTAACTAAGCCTACAGCCGGAAATATACAAAAAGTTTGTATGTGTTGTTGCTTCTGTGAAAGCCAAAACCCACCATTGTTTCATTGCTCACAGGGTTATATTATTCAGAAGGGATAAAGGAACAGTCCCTCTCTTCTGATTGTTTGTGGATATTGCATTGATGATGAAATACATAAACTGCAGCAAAGTAAATGCTTCCTATTAAAGCAGCGGCATTCTGTCAAAGTCAAAACAGAATGCTTGGCATTCTACAGCATCTCTAAGGGCAATGGCACACATGGCTTATCTGTAGGGGAAAGCCTGTCAGTAGGCCCCAATCCATGGGCCAATAAGCTGCTGATGTGGTCTGGAGGGGCAGAGTTGGCAGCTTTTATTAGCCTGCGTATTTGGACTCCCAAAGCAAAATCATCTTAGGCCAACGCACCCGTTTAAAAATGTCTGGAAAGACTTTTGCATACATTTATTGAAACTGTGGGTCTGTCATACTCCCCTTGGCCACCTTGGTTGTTGCACTGCAGTGCCAGGCAATAGCTCCCATCAGCATTGGAGTGGCCCAACTGTGCTGAGGCTGGATACGTACAAAAGCAGTAAGTCAGAGTTTATGGCGAGAGGGTGTCAACCCAAATAATACAATTATATTTGTGTGTGTGCACATAATGAAAGAAATTGTAATTTTAACAATTTTACAACAACAACATTACATTCCCTAATACATGTCAGATAAAGTTGCTTATTAATGAATTGCTTTCAAAGAGGCTCCTCTAAATTCCTTTTAACAATGATGGTCTGGGCCAATGTTGCAATAGTCCTGTCTCCTGCAGCTAAGACTGTGGGTCTTCACACTCTGTTAATCAGTTAGCGTCTGCTACACTTCCACATCAATAGCCAGAGGAAGGGGCACACAGAACTGAAAGAGTGATTTCTGCTGGTGTTTTTTTTTTTTTTTTTAAATCTTCCTTTCTTATTAAGTAATTTTGCTGTCGGGCATAGCAAGGCATGAGATGACTAAATGCAGGGCTAACATACAGGAAACATTTCTATTTAACCAAATTAGGTTAAGAACATTACAGGAAGGAGAATATTTAGGAGTTAAAACATCATGTTGTCAAATGTAAAACGCTACATTAAGTCATATACTGTACATTGGAATAGTTTATGGTGTAAATACTAGTTTGCTTACAACAGAATCAAATACAAGGGCCTTGTTAATTCCGAACTGCAGCCAACACCAATAAAGGTATTTATCTGAAGGCTGCTTTGAACAAAAACTGCAATTTACACAGCAGGTTGAATGAATAAGTAATGTCACTTTATAGATCAATTATGAAACACCATCTGTTGGAACAAAGTGTCCCCAAAGTGCATAAGTCTTTCCTGAGGATGAAGAGGGGTCAGAAGCTGAGGATAAAAAGAGTACAGCAAATTAAATGCAAATAGCCATATAAAACATGAGTGATCATAACACTGGCCTGGCTGCACTCTGCACCTATATTGTAATCTGGCATTGCCATACTGAATGCAGCACCAGCGAGTCCAAGTCTGTAACTAAGCCCTGTCCTTATGGCCAACCATGGGGTAAACAGAAAGTACAGAGCTCTGTAAGGCACAAGTAATAGTGGGAGTTAATTATGTGCCTTTCCCCAATCCTTATAAATTCAGCACTGTCAAAAGACCTGTGACAATTTATAAAAATGCAGGGCAGGTAAGAGTACAAAAAGCCCAGTGGTTTAAGCCCATTTTGCACCCTGTCATGCTACAGTATATTTCCCATACCTAAACTTACTGTTTTGTTATACAAAACAAAAAAACACCTGGAAATGAAAGATGTTGGTTCTAAGGAATGATACGGCAACAGGTACAAGGGTGCCCACATATGTGGAGATAAAGAATCCTCCCTGGAATGTAGCCCACTGCCGTATATTTATATATGATTAAATTCTGTCCTGGGGAACCATTAGTATCCTGCTCAAATACATGTTTTGCTCTTCCCTTCAGATTACAATAAGGTAATCTTTATACTATTGGTCAGGCTGTTGCCTAGCAACCATGTTAAAGATCTCATCTCCCTGTACTAATCATCTTACTGCCCTGAGAAGGAGTGAGAATGTTTTATTCATGCACAGATGATACTTCCCAGCACAATGGCTCCTTTCTCAGTTGCATTAACAGCCATCTTGGCACGTACCGATGTGCCACTGTCAGAACTGCACAACTTGGGATAATTCAAAACGCCATTACAACACAACTGTAACTGTATATATGATAGGATTGCTTATGTTTAATACTAGTCTTTTATATTCCATCACAGGGACTACAATACATTTGGGAACACTAAGGGGCTGATTTACTAACCCACGAATCCGACCCGAATTGAAAAAGTTCCGACTTGAAAACGAACATTTTGCGACTTTTTCGTATGTTTTGCGATTTTTTCGGATTCTGTACGAATTTTTCGTTACCAATACGATTTTTGCGTAAAAACGCGAGTTTTTCGTATCCATTACGAAAGTTGCGTAAAAAGTTGCGCATTTTTCGTAGCGTTAAAACTTACGCGAAAAGTTGCGCATTTTTCGCGTAAGTTTTAACGCTACGAAAAATGCGCAACTTTTTACGCAACTTTCGTAATGGATAGGAAAACTCGCGTTTTTACGCAAAAATCGTATTGGTAACGAAAAATTCGTAAAGAATCCGAAAAAATCGCAAAACATACGAAAAAATCGCAAAATACCGATCATTACGAAAAAAACGCAATCGGACTCCATTCGACCCGTTCGTGGGTAAGTAAATCAGCCCCTAAATGTGTGTGGCTGGGTGAAAAAAACAATTCACTTTGACTTTGCTATGTGGCACGATTATTCACTGTTATATCCACAGTTATGTAAGTCAAATCTAAGTTTAAAGGGGATGTAAACTCAAAAATAAAATATGATTGTGTATTTCTAAGCAACTCTCTACTATGCATTCATTAAACATCCTCAGTGGTTTTAAGGTTATGTTTAAAAGTAATTGCCACTGAAAGCACTATTTGACACTTTCTTATCTCTGTTCTGGTGCTTCTGACTTTGGACACAATGTAGCTGAGGCAGCTGATTAACAGACCTGTGGCGACCAGACGTCTGATATAAAAGTCAGAACCAGAGGTGCAGAAATGGACAGAAAGACTGCATTCAATATGAATATAATAAACATATTAAAGGGGTTGTTCACTTTTTAATTAACTTATAGCATGATGTAGTGATTTCTATTCTGAGACAATTTGCAATTGGTCTTCATTTTTTATTAATTGCAGTTTTTTAATTATTTAGCTTTTTGTTTAGTTTGGAATTATGGCAGCTATCTGGTTAAAGTCCAATTTAACCTAGCAACCAGGACGTGCTTTGCAAGAGAGACAAGAATATGAAAAGGAGAGGGCCTAAAATGGAAAAATAAGTAATATAAAGTAACAATAAAATTGTAGCATCATGGAGCAAACGTTTTTTGGCTGCTGGGGTCAAATAGGGGACCCCAATTTGAAAACTGAAAAAAGTCAGAGGAGGAACACAAATAATTCATAAACTATACAAAATAAAAACAAATTAAAAAGTTGCTACGAATAGGCCATTCAGTAACATACTAAAAGTTAGCCTGATGGTGAAGCACTGCTTTACTGTATTCATATTGCAAACTTGCTTAGCATTCGATACACTTTCATTGGGCAACATTTTATTTTGGGAAGTAAAGTTCTGAGGAATTCAGAAGAGATCAGTTTCATAGCAAGATCCCACTCCTCTATGCAGTAGCAGAAAGTCCACCGAGTGGATTCATAGAAATATTTTAGTCTGTGTAATACACGACTCAGGATATATCAGCTGTGTTCTTTAACACAAACAAAGCATGCAAACTAGAACAAACACAAGAGCTATGCTTGTTGGGAAATGTGTACAATGAAGTTCCGCTAAATCATAATTTATGATCTTTAGTGCAATAACCAAGGCTTGTGCTAAACATACATTTTTTGTTTTACTTAGAAAATATCTGTGGTTGGCATTTCTTGCATTGAACAGGGCAATTACTTGAATTGAAATTAAAGTAACATTCTAACTTTGCTTAAAACAAATCAGTTGTCGACTGCACTGAGAAGCCCTCTGTATAAACAAACCCCTCCCTTACTCCAGCTACAGCCTTTGTAAGACATTATAAAAAATAGCAGCTCATAAATATATATATATATATACAGTGGCTTGCAAAAGTATTCAGCCCCCTTGAACTTTTCCACATTTTGTCACATTACAGCCACAAACATGAATCAGTTTTATTGGAATTCCACGTAAAAGACCAATACAAAGTGGTGTACACGTGAGAAGTGGAACGAAAATCATACATGATTCCAAACATTTTTTACAAATAAATAACTGCAAAGTGGGGTGTGCGTAATTATTCAACCCCCTGAGTCAATACTTTGTAGAACCACCTTTTGCTGCAATTACAGCTGCCAGGCTTTTAGGGTATGTCTCTACCAGCTTTGCACATCTACAGACTGAAATCCTTGCCCAATCTTCTTTGCAAAACAGCTCCAGCTCAGTCAGATTAGATGGACAGCGTTTGTGAACAGCAGTTTTCAGATCTTGCCACAGATTCTCCATTGGATTTAGATCTGGACTGTGACTGGGCCATTCTAACACATGGATATGTTTTGTTTTAAACCATTCCATTGTTGCCCTGGCTTTATGTTTAGGGTTGTTGTCCTGCTGGAAGGTGAACCTCCGCCCCAGTCTCAAGTCTTTTGCAGACTCCAAGGGGTTTTCTTCCAAGATTGCCCTGTATTTGGCTCCATCCATCTTCCCATCAACTCTGACCAGCTTCCCTGTCCCTGCTGAAGAGAAGCACCCCCAGAGCATGATGCTGCCACCACCATATTTGACAGTGGGGATGGTGGGTTCAGAGTGATGTGCAGTGTTAGTTTCCCGCCACACATAGCGTTTTGCATTTTGGCCAAAAAGTTCCATTTTGGTCTCATCTGACCAGAGCACCTTCTTCCACATGTTTGCTGTGTCCCCCACATGGCTTGTGGCAAACTGCAAATGGGACTTCTTATGGTTTTCTGTTAACAATGGCTTTCTTCTTGCCACTCTTCCATAAAGGCCAACTTTGTGCAGTGCACGACTAATAGTTGTCCTATGGACAGATTCCCCCACCTGAGCTGTAGATCTCTGCAGCTCCCCCAGAGTCACCATGGGCCTCTTGGCTGCATTTCTGATCAGCGCTCTCCTTGTTCGGCCTGTGAGTTTAGGTGGACGGCCTTGTCTTGGTAGGTTTACAGTTGTGCCATACTCCTTCCATTTCTGAATGATCGATGGAACAGTGCTCCGTGGGATGTTCAAGGCTTTGGAAATCTTTTTGTAGCCTAAGCCTGCTTTAAATTTCTCAATAACTTTATCTCTGACCTGTCTGGTGTGTTCTTTGGACTTCATGGTGTTGTTGCTCCCAATATTCTCTTAGACAACCTCTGAGGCCGTCACAGAGCATTTGTACTAACATTAGATTACACACAGGTGCACTCTATTTAGTCATTAGCACTCATCAGGCAATGTCTATGGGCAACTGACTGCACTCAGACCAAAGGGGGCTGAATAATTACGCACACCCCACTTTGCAGTTATTTATTTGTAAAAAATGTTTGGAATCATGTATGATTTTCGTTCCACTTCTCACGTGTACACCACTTTGTATTGGTCTTTCACGTGGAATTCCAATAAAATTGATTCATGTTTGTGGCTGTAATGTGACAAAATGTGGAAAAGTTCAAGGGGGCCGAATACTTTTGCAAGCCACTGTATATATATAAATAAATCATGATTATGGTAACCCCAGCCCACACAAAAGGTCAATTAGGAAGAGATTTGGAGCTGAACACTTGTTTGGTCCCTTAGATCTTGCAGTATGGTATTTGATCTTGAAGTCTGGCTTTTGAAACTCACTGCAAGTCCTTGAAGAATTTCAGTGATTCCCCCTAGGTACTTGGTCTCCATAATACTGTACTGTGTTACCGTCTCACAGGGGACCTGATGCAAGATAAGCAGATTATTTCATAAATGAGCCAATACTGTTTTCTTGACTGAATCACTACTTGAAAATCATTTTTTGTCCAAATATTTTGTGCCAATAAAAGATATTGTGTAAGCAGTGATGAGTAACAAGCAACATTTCATGGCCCTTATATGTAGCATTGTATTTAATGTTGGTGAGAGTGCAAAATAATGCTTATAAATAAAACACAGATCCTTCTACAAATATCCTTAGTATTTTTATGCAGTCTGCATGTTTGATGCATTAGCCCTTCTTTGTACTGCGCTGTTGAATATACTGGCAAATATGTGTTAGTAATTATTATAATAATAATGATGATGCTGTGTGATTCAGCTCAGGCTACCAGCCCACCCCATTGCTCCACTCACCACATACTCAGACAGCGGGCACTTATGTCACCATGCATTTAGATAAAGAGGGCAAACCTAAAATGTCTGAATCTTTACCTGCTCAAAACCCAACCCGATTCCCAGGACTCTGCCCTTTGGCATGACATCTCACCCCTTTGGCAGAGGAGTTCAGTCCTACCCTGATGGCAGCCCTGAATATGTCACATTCATAACACATACAGCTAAGATTTTGATGTACTTAATCCCACTGAGAATTTAGGGCAGGATTAACAAAGGGACAAAAATAGCATCATTTATAAGAATGGTAATTATTTGCTCTTATGGTAAATGCTAAGCAAGAAGTGTATTTTTTTGGTTCTTGAAGAAACCTTGGGGGTATGATGGGGGTGGTTTCTGCCATGTTGCCTTCCTCGCTTCTTGCTTACTAAAAAGAAAGCACCCATTGCAGGTTATGTGAATGGAGAGGAAATACCAGTAAAGGATTATTTCCACAAGGTTTTCTCCTGAAATCACTTTAGGCAATTATTATTTGAAAATATATTGTAATGCCTTTTTCCTGCAAATATGGGGAAAGAAGCCAAAAGCCCCAAGCCAATCACTGCCCTAAGGATATATTTCAGGCATTGACATTATAACCAGTGCCAGCACTTTCATCTCTTGACTCTGCCACTGTCTCTGTCACCTTCCCTATCTGGCAGGGGTGCAACTTATTGTAACATATGTGTGTTGCTTAATATTACCATTCAGAACTGGGGGTCTCCTTCTATTTATATACTTGTAAGGTATATTTATATACCTGGGCATTGCTTTTGCCCAGATATGGTATAATTAAACCCAGTAGTTGGAAACAAAAATCTATCTAAATATATACAGTCAGCTGAGTCCATGGGAGGGATTCCTGTGTGGGTACCAAATGCAGTGGCACAATGCAAACAGGTGCTCAGCTTTCCTACCCCAGGCTAATAGCATTCTGATAGGTTAATAGCCTTCTGAGGGTGCAGGCCCAGCCCCAGGGTAGGTCAGTTAGATTGTAAGCTCAGCTGCAGCACAGACTGATGTGACTTAACATTCTCTGTAATGGGATGCCATATTCATATACATGAAGGCAGTTAAGGCTTACATACTAGGTGCCCTTACTTCTGCTATGCTTGTGCCTTGGGAGTATAAAGCCAAGGGGACCCAGGGAATACCGGCGGCCGGTACATTCCGGGATGAGTTGATGGATTCTCTTTGTCTCCCAGATTCCGTGCAGCCCCTTGATAGCTGGGTAGGGCTGATTACCTCATCCCATGCAGCAGCAGCCAATCACATTCCTCAGCTGCCGGAGCTAGAAGGGAGTCGAAAGCGTCGGGTCCAATAAGGAAATGCCTGTCTGGGTCTCCATGACAACGGGGATGTATATAAGGGGCTGCGTTGGACCATGTGTTGCAGGTTCTCTTACATCGACCCCCTTAGAGTCGCGCTGTAAGAAAGCACCCTTCTTCTCCTTCCTCTTTCTCTCCTCTCTGCAGCCCCAAAGCAGCAAACATGGTAAGAGCAGGAGTGGGGGGCTGGATACGGGCTGGGGGGCTGGATAAGGGCTGGGGGGCAGGCACAGGGGGACTCGGGTGTGTGCTTGGGATGGATAATGGCCTGTCATTAGATGCTCCTGGAACAATAGCCTTTGTTCTATACAGAGACATTATATGTTCTTATTGCCACACCGGGCTCCTGTGCTTATAGTTTTATCAGAATGAACCCAAGGAAAATGCATATATTCTGTGCTGTGTATATGATATCGACTTTTGATTCCTTTATGTACTGTGCCATTTAGAGTAATGACTGACAATCTGCTTGCAGTGAACTACAATTGCACAAGTGATAGGGAAAGGGTTAATAGGGTGATGGCCAGTGGGAGTCAGATGCCTAACAATGGCTTTATTCTGCGCTCCCTGTATGCTGCCTTGTGAGATGGAGGCTCGCTTTCCCTATGAGCCCTTATTGTTTGGCCATTCCTTTATCTGTGCAATAATTGCCATGGGTATTGGAACTTGTGATGGGGATGGAATGGGTTAGTGCTTGCCATGTAGTCAGCAAGAGATTCACTGGATTAATAATAAGTAACATAGACTGAATAACAAAGGGATAGGATTTATTCAGCCCCAACCATCCCATTATTATTCCCTTTTGGACAATGAAAGGGGTTAAAATCCCAATGAGATAGCTGGGCTGTGTAAGTGCCTATTGGAAGGGTCGCAATACCACGCCCTGAGCACGCAGACTGCAAGGATCTCTCTGCTCATGTAAAAGCACATTCATTCCAGCATAGCTGCACTCACATTTTCCTGGCAAAAGCAAATCATAAAGCTAGAGACAGTCGGCAGCGAGGCATTGTTTTACAGTCGCACAGACGTGGCTGTGCCCATTTTTAAAGGAAAAGTATATTATGTTGTTGGCATGTTGTAGTACTCTCTTACAACAGATATGTTCCATATCGAGTATATTTCTTAAAACTATACTGTATTCATTCAATATTTGCATTTGCTCAGTGTTTCCAAAAGTAATTGCTAATTGAAAGCAGCTTTTGTTGGTCCCTGCTGGTTCTGTTTGTTGAAGCAAGGTAGCGTTAGCCATCCTTGCCTGCTTTTTCACAGGTCTGTTATTCAGTTGCTTGGGTTGCCGTGTTTTAAAAATCAGAATCACCATTGTAAAGAGAAAGAGACAGACAGACACTGCTCTCAATTGCAGTTACATTTACAAAGAACTTCAAAACCACCAGAAATGTGTTATTAAGGTATATTGGAAGGTTGCAGTGTTGTTGTTATGCTGTTTAATTAGAGGAAAATTTATGCTATGGTTTATATCCACTTTAAACTACAACTCCCAGCACCCTGTGACAAATGAGGGCAGGGGAACTGGCAATGAAATAATAAAATCACCATGTCTAATGTACAAGACGAGGAGGAAGGGGAGAGAAATGTCTAATAATGCAAATGGGTGGCAACACCCACAGCGCCTCCTGCTAACCTTGCTGCAGTATGACAGAATGAGATGGAATTATTCATTATTGATAAAAAAAAAAGCTGCAGAATGGTTTAAAGGTTAATTCCTTCATTTTGAGGCGTACATCACTGACATGGCTTTCCCAAGGGGCTGTCTGATTCTTTGTGCTGCAGCGAGCGGTGGGTGTGGCACTGCTAGGGGATCCGACATGCGCTGTTTTATAAGCAGTTATTATCAGGATAAAGCACTGACTTTGTGCTTTAGTGATTGAAGTAAGCAATATAATTTAGCATTAGTCATAACTGCAATACACTATGGAAGAGAAGTCAAGTCTCACGCATTAAAAATTAAATTGTCTTTTCTTACAGCGTGAGTGCATCTCTATACACGTTGGCCAGGCTGGTGTGCAGATCGGCAATGCCTGCTGGGAACTGTATTGTCTGGAACATGGCATCCAACCTGATGGGCAGATGCCCAGTGACAAGACCATTGGAGGAGGGGACGACTCCTTCAACACCTTTTTCAGTGAAACTGGAGCAGGAAAGCATGTCCCCAGGGCTGTCTTTGTAGACTTGGAACCCACTGTCATTGGTGAGAAAACAACACAAAGCTATGGGTCTTTGTCTTGATCACTGAATGGAGGAAACAGGAGTTTAAATTAACCCTTTTATACTACTATTCAATCAATGAGTGTATATTACAGAATATAGTGAACATGTCTTTCTGAAATGTGAATTATAATTACCTAGGTTAAATGATATTCCTTTCTGTGTATTTGGGATTTGATTTATTACTAAGCAGCTTATGATTTATTGAGGAGTTATTTGTAACCCTGAAGTTCATTTACCAACACTGGGCAAATTTGCACCTGGGTAAAAACTCACAGCAACCAATTAGTGATTAGCATTGTTCAACCAGATACAGGTAGAACAATAAAATCAAATATCTGTCTAGTTGCTTTGGGTTACCACCAAGGACCAAATTTGCCCATTGCCCATAAATTGGCCTATTTTATGCAAACATATGCAATGGTTTTTGGCCTATGGGCTGTTACCCAGAACTGGGCCCCTTGCTGTTGAAAGGGAATAAATAATAAATCCTTGAAATAGAAATAAAAAGGAAGTGTGGAGTGAATCTGGGTCCTGTCCACAAAAAGGTTAAGAAATACCATCTAATGGCTAGTTAATTTGCATTTAACAAGAAAGTAATCTCATGATAAGAAACAATTTTCTGCCAAAAGGTGCCATAGATTGCTTAAGCATTACAATCTCTTTTTCTAGATGAGGTGCGCACTGGCACATACCGCCAACTCTTCCACCCAGAGCAACTTATCACTGGAAAGGAAGATGCTGCCAATAACTATGCCCGTGGTCACTACACAATTGGCAAGGAGATCATTGACCTGGTGCTGGACAGGATCCGCAAACTGGTATGATTATTGTGACATTTCTTGGATCACATTCATAAAAAAGTCAGTCTACTTTACATCATAATAAAGTAGCCTTTATTACCTAAATGTTAGCTGTTAGTTAATCTAGTTATTTGTATGCAGTTCCATCTAGCTAGGCCATACAATAATAACCCCTCAGTTCTAAAAGCTTTGGGGTTGCTGTTTGTATTGTCAGATGCAGGACCATATCATAATTTTGTACTATTCTGTTTTATTCTTAGGCTGACCAGTGCACAGGTCTCCAGGGTTTCCTGGTCTTCCACAGCTTTGGTGGTGGTACTGGTTCTGGATTCACCTCCCTGCTGATGGAGCGTCTCTCTGTTGATTATGGAAAGAAGTCTAAACTAGAGTTCTCCATCTATCCAGCTCCTCAGGTCTCCACAGCTGTGGTTGAGCCCTACAACTCTATACTCACCACTCACACCACCCTGGAGCACTCTGACTGTGCTTTCATGGTAGACAATGAGGCCATTTATGACATCTGCCGCAGGAATCTAGATATTGAACGCCCAACCTACACCAACCTGAACAGGCTTATAGGCCAGATTGTGTCTTCCATCACAGCCTCTCTGAGGTTTGATGGAGCCCTGAATGTAGATCTCACAGAGTTCCAGACCAACTTGGTGCCCTATCCCCGTATTCACTTCCCTCTTGCCACCTATGCCCCTGTCATCTCTGCAGAGAAGGCTTATCACGAGCAGCTTTCTGTTGCTGAGATCACAAATGCCTGCTTTGAACCAGCTAACCAGATGGTGAAATGTGATCCACGCCACGGTAAATACATGGCTTGTTGCCTGTTGTACCGTGGTGATGTGGTACCCAAAGATGTAAATGCAGCTATTGCCACCATCAAGACAAAGCGTACCATCCAGTTTGTGGATTGGTGCCCAACTGGTTTCAAAGTTGGTATCAACTATCAGCCCCCAACTGTGGTTCCAGGGGGAGACCTGGCTAAGGTGCAGCGTGCTGTGTGTATGCTGAGCAATACCACTGCAATTGCTGAGGCCTGGGCTCGTCTGGACCACAAGTTTGATCTCATGTATGCCAAGCGTGCCTTCGTGCACTGGTATGTGGGTGAGGGTATGGAGGAGGGTGAGTTCTCTGAGGCCCGTGAAGACATGGCTGCCCTGGAGAAGGATTATGAGGAGGTTGGTGTAGACTCTGTGGAAGGAGAGGGTGAAGAGGAAGGAGAAGAATATTAAATGTCAAAACGGTGCTGCTTTTAACAGGGAACTTAAAACCATCCAAAAAATGCAAAATGTTTGATCAAGTTATTTTTATGTAGCTAATTTCTATGATATGTTTTTGCTGCATTAAAATGATTTGGTCTAAAACACTTGAAACTCTTGAAACAGATCCAGCCATTTATTTTTGTTGTGGATTTGACAATAAACACATTCCCTGTCATACAGAATTTCTATCTGTGGTTTTCCGTTGTGTTATATTGATTTCTTTCAGAGTCAGGTAGGGCTATCCAAAGGTCTAAAACAGTGCTGTCCAACTTCTGCGGTGCCAAGGGCCGGAATTTCTCTAGCATACATGGTCGAGGGCCGCTAATGGAAGCCAGTTTTGGCCACTCCCCTTTTTTGAATCACACCCATTTTATCACAATGGTGGTAGTGCAGCAAAAGCCCAAATGCTTGGTCCTCACTGCGGGGATATCAACAGTTATTCATATATGAAAGAATTATATTATGTCATATTAAGACATACCCTTACATCCATATGCCTCCTCCTCCCCTGTGGATAGCACAGCAACCCCCAGCACATAATTACACACCTTAGGGACCATATAATGGTGGTTTCCAACTACTAACAAACTCCCAGAACAAACCCCTGCCAGGTTCACCTCTCACAGTCAGCATAGGGCAGGCAGAGTATGGCACACACAGGCAGCACTCTGCCTCCCTTATGCTGCCTGTGTGTGCCATACTCTGCCTGCCCTATGCTGCCTGTGTGTGCCATACTCTGCCTGCCCTTAGCTGTCTGTGTGTGCCATACTCTGCCTACCCTATGCTGCCTGTGTGTTCCATACCCTCCCTGCCCTATGCTGCCTATGTGCCATACTATGCCTGCCCTATGCTGTCTGTGTGTTCCATATACACAGGCAGCATAGTCCAGGCACTACATACATCTGAGGTGTGAACAGGTGAACAATGTGGGTGACTACAGCCTGAGCCTGAGGTGTGAACACTGCAGGGGGTGAACAATGCAGAAACTAAAAGGTGTGAAAAACACCTACATGTTTAAACAATACAGGGGGATTACAGCCTGAATCTGAGGTGAGAACCATGCAAGGGGCCAGTTAATCTCAGTACTGATACCATTTAAAGCTTACACAAAGGTAAGCCATCAAAGCAGCCAGACAGGTGGGGGGCCACACAGAGGGGGGTCGCGGGCCGCTAGTTGGACAGCACTGGTCTAAAGCATTTGATAAACAATCTTACTTCTCCTTGAACACTATGGCTCTGCTATTAATTTTAGGTAGCTCAGGGGGTAGCATTCATTTGCCTAAAATATAGCAGTCTGTGACATGACTTCATTGAGTTTGTAAAAGTGACTTGAAACCCAACAGTGACTGCCATCTAGCAATCCCTCTGCTGTGGGTAGTCTGCTGCCACTGTATCTGTGGGTGAGGTGCTAGTGCCACCTTGGTTTTAGCAGGTATTGCCCACTAGATAACAGAGAGGTGCCATGACAGGGAGGCTGTCCTCTGGGTTAGTGTTAGCAGCATTGCCCCCATAGCATTGGTGCCCACCTGTTCCCAGCAGCTATCTTGGTGATCAGCAAACAGCACATACACACTGGCACACAAACTGGGATATTGGGGTACAGGGTTGGACTGGCCCCAACAGGGCACTGGATAAAAACCCAGTTGGCCCTAGTCCTGTTGGACCCCTTTTCACCGGGCATGTTGGTGTGTGGGCCGGATTGCTGCTGCCCAGTAATGAGTAGGGGCTAGAGAAGAAGGTATTTAGACGCTTAAATCGTGTCACAGAAGTGAAATTAAACAGAAATATAGAAAACATTAGAAAGCCCAGATTGTCCTAAAAAAAATGTATAGTTTCCCATGGCAAACTAAAATTACCCCTCAGGAAATGCCCCAAAGTGAAATGACAAATGGCATATGAAATGCAAAATCCTGCTGGTAAAATCCTTACCCCAAGGCTCGTGTAGCTGTGGGACTGGGTTTGATAGCACCGACAGATTTACTGAGAGCTAAAGGCAAATTCATTAAAAGAATGTCGGGAAAATGACAAAATCTGAAAACTGTCTGTTTAAAAGACAAATTCACAAAAGTGGAGATAGAGGTTTGTGAATTAGGTGGAAAATCCGACAAATCTATCGCCACATTTATTTTGTCTCAATATCACCACTTTTGTGAATTCCCCCAAGGTGTTGAAACTTACCTCACTTGGCATACAGTATACATGTGCTATTTATAATATTCTCAGCTACTCCAGTGTACTCCAGTCAGAACTATAAGGCCCTACCTTTAATACAATGTACTACAGTCAGAACTGTAGAGCTTTACCTTGCAATACAATGTACTAAACATATATGCTTGCCCCCATATGTAATAAGTATTGCCCCAAATGCATAGGTATTTGCTTTTAAACAAGGTACCAGTAAATGCTTCCTTCCTATTGTTTGCTATATGCAAACATACCTTCAACACACTGGCAATGTTTAATGAATACATTTTCGAAAGGTATATATTTATTACATTTTATTATATTATTTTAAAAAAAGAAAACGGTTTTAAAAACTCCTTTAAAACTGCTCAGACAGTTATTGTGATAATACAGTGTTGTTTGGAGCACCTTCTACAAGACTTTCTACCTTTTTTTTTAAAGACAGCAAGCAGCAAAGCTGGGTAAAGTTCAGTGCAAAGCAATCAAATGCAAATATATGCAAACTGAATGATACTCAACAAGAGAAAAAGCATGGTAATCATACAAATGGCATGTGAATACAGAGAAATATTCAGTGGCTTGCAGCAGAACATCCACATAAGACATCTATAAAGTATTTAAGCTTACTAACCCTGTGACAGTAAATCACTTAAGTCCTAACCACTTCTAACATGTCACATGTAACCCTCTTCCCCTGTCTACATGTTATAATTATCAGCCTATCCTAATTAACTAACCCAGTATGCATTCATAGGTGAACATAATGTTTGCACATGGTGGCCACATATTAACCTTCTTTAACAAGGCCTTTTTATGCTGTGAGTGACAGAGATGGCCCAAGTTGATGTAGCTCCTAAGCCAATACTACTTGACCTGGCACCCTGTCTGCTTCACCCCACTGCCACTTGGTCTACATGTGCCCCCTGCCTGCCAATCACCCTCTCTCCTATTGAACCACTATCCCTAAATTGTGAGTTAATACTGCATCATCTACTGATTTCTACAATCTCTACACTCTTCTAGTTTGTCATAATAGATTGAGAGGTAGCAGAGGAGAATAACAAATAGTTTGTTACCAGGGAAACATGGAAGATACTTGTATTTATACCTGTATTATAAATCTCCATTTTATGCAGCCTGTTAGACCTTGAGCTGTCCTCTCAGCCTAAGCATGAGCTCAGTACAAAACATTGGTGGAAGTGTAAGAAAAACAGGGGCCCATGTACAGTAAAGGTAATGTATGCAGATATAATGGAGTAACCAGGCCTGGACTGGTGGGGGGCTCTATGGACCTCTGTGTGCTTTAAATGTCAAAGCCTGTTTTGAATTCTAGTTCAGGCCTGGGAGCAACTTTTACTCCTTGGTCTACGGCAATATGTTCAGATTTTTTTAGTTATCAAACGCACACACACACGCATGTTCAGAGGGGGGAGGGGGGGTTCTGCTTGGTTCCAGAGCACTGGGGATCGGTGCACAAGAGATTTAAAGAGCTATCAAATCTCCTGCGTGTTGCCAGCGCTTTAGATCAAATTTGGATGCAGCCAGGTGGCATGCTGCCCCTAAAATTCTGCCGCTCTAGGCCTGGGCCTTTCCACAAATCCAGGCCTGCCTGCTATGGTAAACTATTCAGTGAATGTTGGGTGTAGAGAATACATGGGCAGATTTTCCATAAGGCCAGAGGAGGCTAAGTCTCCCAAACCTGCTTGCACATTTAAAAAAAAAAACTAAAAAAAGCCTTTCTCTGCACTGATATTTTAACATTGTGAGTAGGTTCTTGCATTCCTGCAAGCTCTGGTTCTGTTGTAGTCAGCTGCACTCTGATTTTTTCAAGCGGCTTCTCCAATCAGAGTTTAGCTCTCTTGACAGACAGTGAAATTGACCAATCAAGGCACAGATGTAGGCAGGACTGTGGAGATACTACACACAGAAAGTAGTGAAGAAATGAAGACTATAAGACAGCAGACTGTACATTTTACCTAACATCCTCATTATCTCTGTACATTTGCTGCAGATTTCATTCTACTCCCACAGGTACTATACTGAATATGCTCTAAAGGTTGAGTCACTTGCTGAAATTAAATAATTTATGTAACCTGGCATCTATAATATTCCTATCACCCTTTCTCTTGGCCTAAATTAACTTTTTCCCCCTCAGAATATTAATTGTGCTTTTATTTTTTGCACTTGCTGATTTTTTTTTTTTTACTTTTGTCATTTTTTGGTCATTTCTAATTAGTTACAGTGGAGCTCTCATGAGACTGCAATAGCTGGGAAAAAAATCAATGTTGTTTATCAGTGCCAAGGCCTGAATATCTGCCATCAATACCCACTGCTTCTTACTGCATATAATGTGCTGGTTTTGTAAATATACACTGTATATAATGTGCTTGGAAGTCAGTACCCACTGTCTTCCTTTCTATAAAACTAACTAAAACACACTCAGGGCCGTGGCAGACGGGGAGATTAGTCGCCGCGCGACAAATCTCCCCGATATGCCATCCCACCGGCTTGAATGTAAATCGCTGGTGGGATGGCAAATGCGGCACCGCAATTTCCCGAAATCGCAGAAGTTGCCTTGAGAGGAAATGGGATGGCATTTCGGGGAGATTAGTCGCCCGCAACAAGGGAGATTTGTCGCGGGCAACTAATCTTCCCGTCTGTCACAGCCCTTAAGATAACTGATCACAAACACCAATGGATGGAGAACCCATACCAGAAGTGCATATATAATACTTTTGCATCCTAAGCATTTTAGGGTGAAAAAGTTGGGGAGGTTAATTTTTTAAGACAACTGCAAATCCACTAAGTCTTACTTTAGCTTTAGGTCAGTCTATGTATGGCCCATCTTTAGTCTCCTGAAACAAGAATTTCACCCTCTGCCTATGAAGGGATGTTAAAAATGTCAAAAGTGCATATGAAAGGAAATAAATAGGAATAATAAGGAAAAATACCCTAAAATAATGCAGGTATCAGTGCATAAATGTACAGTTGTTTGTTCTAATATCAACTGAGCTAAACCACCTTGAATCTCTAACTTGTTCTTTTTCTGATTCTGTCTTTTACTTTTGCGGTGGATCTATTGGGTCAGATTAAAGGGGAACTATCATAAATCTAAAAATGTAATATAAGCTCATGGAAACAAAAAACTTTTCGAAATATAATCAGTTATAGATTCTGTATAGAATTCAGTTACTCCAGTATCCCCCTCTAGGCAATCTGTCTGTGCCAATGCTAATTAACTGAGTCAGAGTTGCATGAAGAGAGAGATTGCTGAGTGGGGGGTAGTGAGGAGCAATTGATCAGAAATGGTTCAGAATTATTCACTGATTATAGCACGTCGTAATAGGACTGGACATTTCTCCTTGAGGCTTTTGGCCATGAAATGTTTGAAAAACACAATTATCAGACTTTCAGGTTCACAGAAAAGTCATGAATGACAGGATTATTGATGTCCAAATATTTCCTTTGCACAGTTAAATACAATTGAATAAGGAAAGGCCTTTGAGATAAAGAGAATGATCAGTTCTAAAGACTGTTGTTTGTCCATAACCATTTTTCATCAAACAGGAGGTTGTCCACCTAAAGAAGCAAAAAGTGGATGCAGTTCTCAGCGAACCTGAGCACCAGCCAGGGATCTTAGGTAAGCAGTAATAATTACTGGGAGGTGACTAACATTTTGGCACCCCCTAGTGAATTTACCCTTCCTTCTTCTTCTTTAATTACATTGGCATTGAGCATCATTTTTATCAGTCAGATAGCAAGGAGGAACCATTCTTTTGAAAACCTTTGACATTGACCTTTGGTAGTGTCAGGTACCTGGTCGTTCGCCTAAGGTAGGCGCACGCCCGATCGCCAGCGCATGTTCCGACGGCCACGCGCGCTCCGTCGCGCGCGCACGTTTTGACGCCGGCGCGCGTCATGACGAGAAGTCCCGAAGACTTCGATTCTCTCATCGATGTCGTCGTCCAGTTAGACCGACGTTTGAGGGAGAGGAGACTGGAAAAGTCCGGGACATTTCAACCTAGTTGGCTGCTCCCTAAAGCTCCTCTATTCCCTAAACCCATTTTGGCTCCATCCACCACGGCTTCGTCATCGGCTGGGGCTGCTGAACCCATGCAAATCGGGCTCATCCGTTCCCCTCTGACTCCCGAAGAGAGGCTACGCAGACGTCGCCTGAACTTGTGCCTTTACTGTGGTGCCTCTGGTCATCTGCTCCGCACATGCCCGGTGCGACCCGCAAGTAAGAGATCTATACCGGGTCTTCTTAGTGCGGAAGCTGTTGATGGACTGTCTCTTATGTCAGTTATTACTATTTTGCAGTGGTCAAGAAAGACGCTCCAGACCCCTGTGTTGATTGACTCCGGGGCGTGCGGTTGCTTTATCGATCGAGACTTAGCCCGTTTCCATGACATTCCTTTAAGACCCAGATCCTGCCCACTGACGGTGAAGTTGGCTGACGGATCTAATATTTCTTCTGGTCCAGTCCTGTTTGAGACTATTCCTTTGTTAATAAAAATTCAACAGCATACCGAAACCCTATCGTTTAACGTGGTTTCTTCCCCTCTGTATCCTATCATTTTGGGGTTTCCGTGGTTAAAAACTCATAACCCTCTCATCAATTGGGACTCGAATCAAATAACATTTCCCTCCGATCATTGTCCTTGTTTTGAGGTGGCTCCTGGGAGATTGCTGGTTGTGACCCCTGATCCCCGACTCAAACTGGTTCCAGAACCCTACCACGAATTCTTAGATGTCTTTGATGAGAAAGGGGCGGATGTACTTCCTCCACATCGGATATATGATTGCCCGGTGGATCTTCTTCCCGGAGCAGCGATCCCATTCGGACGGATCTACCCCCTATCCGAACCTGAACTTAAAGTGCTCAAGACCTACATTGAGGAAAATCTTAGGAAAGGATTTATCCGTCCGTCTACCTCTCCTGCCGGGGCAGGTATTTTCTTCGTTGAGAAAAAGGACCATTCCTTACGCCCCTGCATAGACTACCGAGACTTGAACAAGGTAACCATTAAGAACCGATATCCGCTACCCCTCATCTCGGAACTGTTTATAAGATTACGTTCAGCACGTGTGTTCACAAAACTAGATCTTCGGGGGGCATACAATTTGGTCCGCATTCGACAAGGAGATGAGTGGAAAACAGCTTTTCGCACCCGATATGGGCACTATGAATACCTAGTGATGCCCTTCGGGCTATGCAACGCCCCAGCGACGTTTCAACACTTTGCAAATGATATCTTGGATCTTTTCGTTATTATTTATCTCGATGATATCTTAATATTTTCATCTTCCTTGGAGGAACACCGACACCACGTCAGACAAGTCTTCTCTCGGTTACGAGCATATAAACTTTTCGCCAAACTGGAGAAGTGTGAGTTCGAAAAGTCTTCTATAGAGTTCCTAGGTTTTATCATTTCTTCAGACGGGATATCTATGGACTCTCGCAAGGTCTCTGCGGTGTTAGACTGGCCCGTTCCCAACAGTCGTAAGGCTGTACAAAGATTTGTGGGCTTCGCCGACTTTTACCGAAAGTTCATCAAGAATTTCTCTAAGATAATCGCCCCTATCACTGCTCTTACCAGCTCGGTAAAAAGATTCTGTTGGACTTCTGAGGCTCAGCGGGCTTTTTTGGATCTCAAGAATCGTTTTACCTCCGCTCCCATTCTAAAACATCCAGATCCTACACGGCCGTTTGTTCTAGAGGTGGATGCCTCAGAGTATGCCATCGGAGCTGTGCTGTCGCAAAGAAACGATGTACAGAGCCTACTTCATCCTATTGCATTCTTCTCTAAAAAGTTATCTTCCTCTGAGCAAAATTACGATGTGGGAGACAGAGAGCTACTTGCGATTAAATCTGCATTTCAGGAATGGCGACACCTGTTGGAGTGGGCATCTCACCCTATTTTAGTTTTTTCTGATCACAAGAATTTGGAATATTTACGCTCAGCAAAGAGACTCCGACCTCGTCAGGCCAGATGGGCACTCTTCTTTTCTAGATTTAACTTCCACGTTACCTTTAGACCGGGTTCCAAAAATGGCAAAGCGGATGCGTTGTCCCGTCTGTTTTCTGCACCCGAGAATGATTCTACCGCCAGCACTGTCCTTCATGCCTCCAATTTTCTACTTCTTCAATCCGATCTGCTTGACAAGATCCAGAACGCCTCCAAATCTGTGGACAATTTACCTACACATATTGATCGTCGCGGTAATTACCTCATGTCTCATAATAAAATTTTTGTCCCTGAAGGCCTGCGCCTCGAGGTACTCAGATTTGTCCATGATCATCCTGTTTCTGGCCATCTGGGGGTTCGCAAGACACTAGAACTTGCTAATAGGAATTTTTTTTGGCCCGGCATGTCAAGGGATTGCATGAAATATGTTACTTCCTGTCAAACATGTGCCAGATTCAAGGATACACACTCCCGACCAATGGGGTTACTTCAGCCTCTCCCGGTACCTGAGAAACCCTGGGAGAGAATTTCCATGGACTTTATTGTGGATCTGCCCAAGTCGGGGGGTTTTAACACAATCATGGTAGTGGTTGACGGATTTACCAAGATGGCTCACTTTATACCTTTGGTGGGGTTACCATCTGCAGCCACAACGGCAGAAGTATTTATTAAAGAGATCTTTCGGCTCCACGGCTTACCCAGGGAGATAGTGTCTGATCGGGGGTCGCAGTTTACGTCTCGCTTCTGGAGGGCGTTATGCCAGGGACTCCATATTGAAATCGCCCTGTCCTCTGCTTTTCATCCTCAGACGAATGGGCAGACAGAACGTACTAATCAGACTTTGGAGCAATATATTATATGTTTTTCCTCTTATTCTCAGGAAGATTGGTCGGCGCTCCTACCCTTAGCGGAGTTTTCTTACAATAATGCGGTACATAGCTCCTCCAAACAGACTCCTTTCTTCTCTAATTATGGATTTCATATTACCGCTCTGCCAGGCCTAGCAGAGGTTACGGGTCCTGCAGCTCAGGATAGACTTTCGTTCTTAAGGCATAATTTCGAGTTGCTCCAGCAGACTTTACGGGAGGCTCAAAGGAATTACAAAGGATATGCCGATAAGAGACGGAGAAAGAGTCCTGAATTCAAGCTGGGGAATCTCGTTTGGTTATCCACTCGCAACCTCAGTTTATCGTGTCCCTCCAAGAAGTTGGGCCAAAGGTTTATGGGTCCCTTCCCAATCTTGGAGCAAATTAACTCTGTTACCTTTAAATTGAAGTTGCCTGCTAATCTTCGAATCCATCCTGTGTTCCACGTCTCTCTTCTAAAGAAAGTGGTGGAGAATCCGTTTCCGGGTCGTATTGGGGCACCTCCAGAGCCAGTGACAGTACAGGGTGTTGAAGAATTCGAAGTCCAAGCTATTCTCGATTCCAGGTATCGAAGAGGTCGCTTGCAGTATTTGGTCCAGTGGAAGGGCTATACGCCTGAGGACAATTCCTGGGAATCTTCAACCAATGTTCATGCTCCTCAACTGATTCGGGCCTTCCATAAGAAATTTCCGGGGAAACCTGCGTCTGGGCGCATCCGGAGGCC
Organism: Xenopus tropicalis; assembly: GCF_000004195.4. NCBI lineage: Eukaryota > Metazoa > Chordata > Amphibia > Anura > Pipidae > Xenopus > Xenopus tropicalis. Next base: position 136,567,830 of record NC_030678.2, on the reverse strand, counting down.
GCGCCTTGGGAGGGGGCAATGTCAGGTACCTGGTTGTTCGCCTAAGGTAGGCGCGCGCCCGATCGCCAGCGCACGTTCCGACGGCCACGCGCGCTCCGTCCCGACGCATGCGCATTGCGCTCAAAAGGACGCCATAGGCCTACCAGCATTGCGAAGTGATCGTTTCCTTGTGAAAGACGCCAAGCTTGTTTCCTGTGATTGCCTATTTGATTCTCTGACCCGGCCTGACTCTCGATCTTGAAACCTGCTGCCTGTACCGACTTAACGCCTGTCCGACCTCGCTTTTGCCTGCCGATTTTGCTCTGACGTTCCGGTTCGGCACTCCTGCCACTCCTCCACTTGGTTCAAGTCCTGTTTCATCCTCAGTGGCTGTGATCCTTAGTGGGAGGTGTAGGAGAGGTCCTTCCTCTACGAGTTCTTCCAGTGACGCGCCCGGCTAGTCCTGACAGGTAGTACCTTCTGTAACCAAGCTTCAGCCAATCCAAAATATTGTTGTAGTATGGGGTAATGGGATAACCAGTTAAACTAATGTGCCTTTTTTGTTGGATACTTGATAAAAGTAGGCTCCAGGCTGCCTTAAACATTGCCCTGTGTTTTAATGTGCATCTAAATAAATATGTGTAAAGGTGGTCAAACCATTTTGACAGCTAATCTGCCTGTGTATGGGGCCCTCTGAAAGGACTCCAGATGTGATCGGGCAGGCTTGTTTTTTTGTCAGATCGAGAACTGCAACGGCTCATTGATGTTGCCCTTGCTCCGACTTCTCGCATTCCCTTTGTTGTAATTTGATTGTTTGACCCTAAGGTCAATATGCCATGGTCGACATATTGAAGGAAAGATTTGCTCGTTTGGTGAGCTCGTTAAATCTCACGGTGTATGGCCACCTTAAGTCCCCAGGATGATTTGACATGTTTCTTTCAGAGGGTTTTATCTGAAGACCTAACATTAGTGGTTTTATAAATAGCATGGGTACTAGTGACTCTAAATCCCTATGATCTCAGGAATCTAGCAGTGAAGTGATACCAATGAACTACTAGAACCATACCAGCACAGTCGATGCCCAACCCTGCCAAAGTATGATGGTTATCGTGGCTTTCAAACGCTAAGTCATTAAAGGAATACTGTCATGGGAAAACATGGGAAAATCAGTTAATTGAGTTTTTCCAGCAGAATCCTTCATTGAAATATATTGTTTAAAAGCGCAAACAGATTTTTTTAATATTTAATTTTGAAATTTCACACAGGGCTAGCCATTTTCTTTACTACCCAGGGTGCCACAGCCATGTGACTTGTGCTTTCATAAACTTCATTCACACTTTACTGCTGCGCTGCAAGTTGGAATGATATCACCCCCTCCCCCCAGCAGAACAATAAAAAAGTAGCAAGAAAGCAGCTCCCAGTAAATATCAGAATAGCACTCAATAGTAATAAGTCCAAGTCCGGCTTGGGACTACTCCAGTTACATGAGAGTAGGCTAAATTATAATGTGTTATAATGTGCAGCACTGTCCTTTCTGAAAGCTCAGACTCAGGCATTAGCTGCCTACACACCAATATTACAGCTTAAAAAATACAATTGTTGGTTTAAGAACAAAATTTTAACTGGTAGAGTGAATTAATTGCTATCAAAACAGTGTAATTTAGAAATAAAAAGTACCCCATAAAAATTGACAGATCCCTAAAATTGGAACCTATGCATACCTCCCAACATTTGAAAAATGAAAAGAGGGACAAAAAGATTTGGCGCACGAAGCAATTTTTTTGACCACGCCCACTTTTGTGGCCACATCCCAATTACCACACCCCATTTTTTAAATTCATTTTTTATATAGTTGAAATAGTGCCCCCAATGGCCCAATAGACAGTACCCCATACACAGTGCCCCATTTGCCCCCATAGACAGTGCCCCAATTGACCCCATAGACAGTGCCCTCAATTGCCCCACAGACAGTAGCCCCCATACACAGTGCCCCCATAGAAAGTACCCCCCCATAGACAGTACCCCCCATACACAGTGCCCCCATAGACAGTACCCCCAATTGCCCCCATACACAGTGCCCCCATACACAGTAGCCCCCAATTGCCCCCATAGAGAGTACCTCCAATACACAGTGCCCCCCATAGACACTGCTTCTTGTGGCTCCTGCTCCTTATGCGGCTCCTTCTACGGCGGTGACAGGCCCTTTTATAAGGTTGCGCCCCGTGCGTACGTGTGACATCACACGTACGCACGGGCGCAACCTTATAAAAGGGCCTTTCGCTGCAATAAGAGGAGCCGAATAAGAAGCAGGAGCCACAGCATGAGCCGAAGTGCTCAGCTCCAGCCAGCGCATCCCGCTGTCCTGGATAGTTCAATGAATGTTCTGCATTTCCGTAATGCGGGACATTCATTGAACTATCCGGGACAGCGGGATGCGCTGTAAACACTGGGACTGTCCTGCGAAAAGCAGGACAGTTGGGGGATATGTCTATGGTCTAGGCCAGTGATCCCCAACCAGTGGCTCAGGGGCAACATGTTGCTCACCAACCCTTTGGATGTTGCTCCCAGTGGCCCTAAAGGAGGTGCGAATTTTTGAAATCTGGGCTTTATGTCAAGTTTTTGTCGTATGAAAACCAGGTTTACTGCCAAACAGAGCCTTCTGTAAGCTGCCAGTCTACATAGGGGCTACCAAATAGCCAATGCCAGCCCTTATTTAGCACCCCAGGAACCTTTTTCATGCTTGTGTTGCTCCCCAACTCTTTTTATGGCTCACAGGTCAAAAAGGTTGGGGATCCCTGATGTAGTCTGAGTGCTGGTTTTGTATTTCCCAGTATAAAGGACTAGCTGGCAAGCCTGACTGCCGCACACTGTGGGCTGTGGGTAGGTCTGAGTATTACACTGGGTCAGTGCCAACGTCCTACTTAAGGTGCCGCATTTTCTATCTGCAAGATCAGCTTCCTTTGCCGCATTCTAGACTATATTCCCATAGAGACGAACCATGTCAGCACGGGGGTGGGGGGAGAAAGGAAGAGCGCACTTTTATTAACCCTGTAGCTACAGTGACGCCCCTGCAACCCGCCGTCCGTTCCATCGCAGCAGCTACTGGGCCTGCAACCCCCAATGATTTGCAGTTCCGCTACTGGAACCTGTTGGCACGCCCGATCCCGGCCCGTCCCCTGACTGGAATGTCCCGCATCCCCCAGCAGTGGTACATCCCTGTGCCAAGCAGATAGCATTGTATGTGGATAATGTAGCGCTGCCCTCCTTATACCCTACCCTTATAATCAGCCGTGAGTTAAAAAGCATTAGTTTATCACGCATTGAGCTTTTAACACAAGGATATCCTCCTCTGTGGGATGCTGAGATTAACTATTAGCCAACTGCTGGGGAGCTGCGGGTTCCATATTCCCGCGGTCTTTCCCATCAGGATTTGAGTAAAATGGAGCCGTTTCAGAATTGACATTACAGCGGTGTTGTTTGTAACTATTGCGCCTCACTGCGAATATATTGTAATCCGCCGTAATAAGGATTATCAGGAATTACAGAGGCCCAAAATAACCGTGAGGGATGAGTCGGCCATTTTACGCCAATAAAACTCAGCGAGATGAAGAGGACCAAAAGCTCCCGCCTCCTCCGTTCGTACAAGTATCTGAGGCGCTCAGCCAATCACACAGCAGCCGCAGCTTATTAACATAATACAGCAACGCGTCACCGCCCATGGAGTATAAAAGGCACAGTCGGCTCCTCTGCCTCCCATTCTGTTACTTACATCCACTCTTCATTGTGGGATAAAGTAACGTATTTTATTTCATTTTTTAAATTTTTTTCTTGTTTCTTCGTTGACTTTTAACCATGGTAAGTAGCCTTTATGTTTTTTTTTTTTTTTTATCCATGGCCTTAGCCATTAAAATGATAGCTTGTCCACATCTTTTTCTGAAAAAAAAATAATGAACAGCTGGGCAAAGGACGACGTGGAAGGGAATTCCTCTAGTTGAGGGAATACCTTGTTCTAGTTTCAGCGCTGCTGGCTGTACGTAAGTACTGAATGGAAGGGATTGGGATGAGGAGAAGCTCGGATGGAACGGGTCTTCCCGCGCTGATAGCGGCGCGCTTTGTGCTGGTCTGTGTGTGTGTGTGTGTCTGTGTGTGTGTCTGTGTGTGTGTGGGCGCGATGCCCCGGCCTTATATACTGCCTGGGGGGGGAGTCATAGTCAGTGCAGATTGCTTTCAGTGATAACTAGAACAGGCTAGTGCTCCCCAAACTCTTTGCCGCAATAGCCTCACACATATCTAGGCGATCTAGGGAGTAAGTGATTTAGGGCTATAATAATAATAATAATAGCCCCACTAGGCTGGACCTTCTGCCTGAGACTGACAGTACCTCTGTGTCACCCAGGGGAAAACGTTGCTAGAGAGCTTTGTAATCAGACATTGATGTAACCTTGAGTGCCATGTTAGTGATTTCCATAACCAAAGCAGGAGGCAACATATTCCTGTTAAACAAAATAAAACTAACTGGCCTAACTAGGGTCTGTACACTTGAAAGAGATGCAATTTGCAGTAACTTTAGATCCCCCTAAAACAGGTTAATCAATAAGTATCCTTCTCTTGGACCTGAGTTGAATGTGTGTAGAGGTGGGTACATATGCGATATAGTAAAATTAAACCTTAAAAGGACAGTGGAGAGTAGGGTAAAATGAATGGCAGGCTAGGTATGTTTGTGCTGAAATGGTTCATTCACATAGCGGCTGATATATCCCGGCACATAATCATTTCCCTAGATGTGGCTTTGACAGATGTTCTAGCAAATGTTTCACATATTAGCATTCCACAAATGTATTTCTATACTATTATGAGATTGCAGCTGCACTATAACAGTTTTTGTGCGGAATGCCTGAAGGCATGTGCAGAAGCCGAGTGACTAGACAGCAGCTGCCGGGTGTGGAAAGCAGCAATGCCAATCAGTTGTTGGGCAGGGGGCGGCTTTTGTGAGGTAATCCTGCTTTAGCGGAAAGCCGGTACATGTTCTACTTTCATGTTGAAAGGGGCCGACACATGGATTGTGGGGGGTGGGAACAGCTTGTAGGCTTCTGCCTGCAAACGTGGAAGTAGTGTCAGCTGATGGCTATGGGTGTGTAATCTGCACTGCTGGTAGGTTTTCTATGTCATATCTGGCAGTCGGGTTAGCAGGCTTGTTTGCACTTTCACATGACAAATCATGTGAGGGGGTAGAGATGTGGGGGCTATTGACTCCAGAGTCCAAGTAGTGCGGTAGAACATAATCTACTGGTAAATAATAGCTGGACTGCTTTATTGGTAATACATGGCCATTTTTTGGCTCTTGGCTAAGGTACCCAGTATGCAATCTAGAAAAAACTCCTTATAGGAAATGTATTTGCTAGGATGGTGGCTGAATGACGACCTGTGGTCTTTGTTGCATACGTGTGTGTGTTTGTGAACACATCAGAAGCCAGTTATCTACATGTATTAGTGTGAAAGGAAACCCAAGCAGAGAATATTGCAACGCCTTGCATTTCATTTTGTTTGATTTTAGCCATGGTACTGAGGACCCTAGTGATTGTCTCCTTCCATCACTGATTTTGGGAATAGATTCTGTACTCACTTAGCAAAACTGTGTTTCTCTATGTATTACATTTTTTTTTTGTTTACAGCGTGAGTGCATCTCTATACACGTTGGCCAGGCTGGTGTGCAGATCGGCAATGCCTGCTGGGAACTGTATTGTTTGGAACATGGCATCCAACCTGATGGGCAGATGCCCAGTGACAAGACCATTGGAGGAGGGGACGACTCCTTCAACACCTTTTTCAGTGAAACTGGAGCAGGAAAGCATGTCCCCAGAGCTGTGTTTGTTGACCTGGAACCCACTGTCATTGGTGAGAAAACAACCAAGGCTGTTTAATGTTTCTTTGTATATAATAGAATTGTACATATATGACCCCTGGTATAATATATATTTCATGTCAGTATGAAGTCCATGACCACAATAGACACAAGGCCAAAGGCAGGGTGCTTTTTATGCAGGTCATAAAACTCAGGGGTGGCTTCTAATCTCAGGGGTTATTGAGTGGCCAATTTTCTTTATTTTTTGCACAAATTACATCACAAGCACAGACCTATATAATTTATTGTATTTATTTTTTTTTCCTTTTGCAGATGAGGTGCGCACAGGAACATACCGTCAGCTGTTCCACCCAGAGCAGTTAATTACCGGAAAGGAGGATGCTGCCAATAACTATGCCCGTGGTCACTATACAATTGGCAAAGAAATTATTGATCTAGTACTGGACAGAATCCGCAAACTGGTAAGCATTCAAGTTTATACAAATGCAGAAAAGAAACAACTTATTAGCGCGGTGTCTCCATAGCCTACGATTGCAGGCTGAATTGTACTTGCTGTAACAGTACTAATTATATTTCTCTTGGAACAACTGGTTTCAGATGCAATGTTTATGCTATCTAAAACATGCCGGTGCATTTCATGCAGAAGTGCCTATTAAACATTTTACCTTTTTAAATGGGTGGAAGGCAGGGTAGTTTTGGTTTGAAATAATGTAGCAAAGAACATTCACTGTTAAGCAATTTACCTATGTTTGAAGAATTACTGTCAGTGTGGCAGTGAACTGAAGTCACAACATCTCTTTACATGCACAGTCTGGTCTATATTAAGCAAAGTGAAGAATGAGTGCTCACAAGTTACATTAATGGTGCTCATCACAAGGGTGCTTGTTACTCTTTTGGTGTATTAAAAAGTTGCATATATGAATTGCCATACCTATACAATTAAATATAATATTCTGCTTCATTTTTGTAGGCTGACCAGTGCACAGGTCTCCAGGGTTTCCTGGTCTTCCACAGCTTTGGTGGTGGTACTGGTTCTGGATTCACCTCCCTGCTGATGGAGCGTCTCTCTGTTGATTATGGAAAGAAGTCTAAACTAGAGTTCTCCATCTATCCAGCTCCTCAGGTCTCCACAGCTGTGGTTGAGCCCTACAACTCTATCCTCACCACCCACACCACCCTGGAGCACTCTGACTGTGCTTTCATGGTAGACAATGAGGCCATTTATGACATCTGTCGCAGGAATCTAGATATTGAACGCCCAACCTACACCAACCTGAACAGGCTCATTAGTCAGATAGTGTCTTCTATCACAGCCTCTCTGAGGTTTGATGGAGCCCTGAATGTAGATCTCACAGAGTTCCAGACCAACTTGGTGCCCTATCCCCGTATTCACTTCCCTCTTGCCACCTATGCCCCTGTCATCTCTGCAGAGAAAGCTTATCACGAGCAGCTTTCTGTTGCTGAGATCACAAATGCCTGCTTTGAACCAGCTAACCAGATGGTGAAATGTGATCCACGCCACGGTAAATACATGGCTTGTTGCCTGTTGTACCGTGGTGATGTGGTACCCAAAGATGTCAATGCAGCTATTGCCACCATTAAAACAAAGCGAAGCATCCAGTTTGTAGACTGGTGCCCAACTGGTTTCAAAGTTGGTATCAACTATCAGCCCCCAACTGTGGTTCCAGGGGGAGACCTGGCCAAGGTGCAGCGTGCTGTGTGTATGCTGAGCAATACCACTGCAATTGCTGAGGCCTGGGCTCGTCTGGACCACAAGTTTGATCTCATGTATGCCAAGCGTGCCTTCGTGCACTGGTATGTGGGTGAGGGTATGGAGGAGGGTGAGTTCTCTGAGGCCCGTGAAGACATGGCTGCCCTGGAGAAGGATTATGAGGAGGTTGGTGTAGACTCTGTGGAAGGAGAGGGTGAAGAGGAAGGAGAAGAATATTAAACCAGACCTTGAAATGCTATAGAGGCATGCATTTGACCATCGGATTTCAGCTAAACACCTAAACTTTTTACGTTAAGCAGAACCTGAGCTGATAAGTGGAATCAAAGTTTGACAATCCATATTTTAGTTAACATGTCATTATACCATCAATGTGCTGTCAGGCCTGGAATAAAATATATTTTAAAAAATGTCTTTTTTTAATGTAGATTTATTACTTGTGTTGACTTTAATTTTCATGTCTGAAGTCATCCTAACTGCCTGAAATATCCTTAAAATGTGAGTGAATTTATCAGCTCTTCAAGGTTTGGATGTATGTTAGCAATACAACTGAAACAAGAGTTGTAGCTTATGGCCTTATGATAGAAGGCCAGTTTATACTGCCTTGGGTTAGTTGTTAGTATGAAAAGTAATAGAATTATTACAGTACAGTAAATCACTACACTATTTTAATAACTAATTGGCAATGGGTATTAAAATATCAGTGACTTTATCCCAACAAATACTTTATAGGGGGCCTTTATCTTTGTCAAACCACACATGCCATTGTACAGTACCAGTCACTATATAGACCCTCTAGTGAGGGGGGGGCATTTTGAGACGTCTTCATGGTGCTTGGTGCTGTCCAACTGGATCTCTTGGTTTAGAACTAATAGGAAATGGACCTTGTTAACAATTTAGTTCTAAACCAAACATTAAGCGTCTACAGTACACAATTATGGAAAGACTTGAGAAATCAATGTACGCAAGGACAAAAGCTATTATCGGATGGCCGTGAACTTAGGGCCCCCACATGGCACTGCAATAAAAACAAACACCATTCTGTAGTGGAAATTGCAGCATTAGCTCAGGAATACTGATAACCACTGTCTGGGAAAACAGTTCTTCGCTGCATCCACAAGTGCAAATAATTACCATACAGAGAAGAAACCATTCATGAACTAGAAACACAGTCGCCTTCTCTGGGCCCAAGCTTATTAAAGATGAACTGAGCAGAAGTGGAAACTTTCTAGAGGTCTGAAGTATAAAAATGTACAACTCTTTTGGAAAACCATCGGTGCCACATCCCGAGGGCTAAAGTGGAAAAGGACCATTCAGCTTGTTAGTACCCAATCAGAAAACCAGCATCTGTGATGGAATGGGGATGCATTAGTGTACATGCAATGGGTAGCTTGCACATCTGACCCACACATCACAACCCCCTCTACATTTCCATGCCATATTGATCCAGGCTTTGACTTTGCTACTTCAGAACACTCTGTTTCTGTTTTATTGGACATTTCTTGGTGGGTTTACTGAAATGTTCAGACTCATTTTCATGTTGCAAGGTAAATGTTTGGTTGAGCTTAAGTTATCCTCAAGAATCCTGTGGTACAAGAAGAATGCATAGTGGATTCTATGATTGTGAGCTGCCCAAGCCCAAAGCTGCAAAGCAACCCCAAAACATAACATACTCACCTCCGTGCTTGTAACAGTATCAGGTTCTTCTGGTGAAATGCTGTCTATGGTTTTCGTCAGTAATATCTTCTGGTACTGTGGCCTAATAACAATAGTTTTACCTCATCTTACAGTACATTGTTCCAGAAGTCCTTCTCTTTGCCTAGGTGTTCATAGGCAAACTTTAGTCTTGACTAAAAAGAAACAAGTGAAGTGGACCCTGAACCTTGGTAAAGGAAGACCCCAGTTCATCAGGAAATGTGGTGTGCTGGCCACAGTAAAATTAATATTCACAGCAAAATCTGAATAATAAGAAGTACCTAGCAGATGATCTACTGAAGCTGTTTCTGGATAATGCTAAGATGCTTGGATCTACTGAGAGCACGTTCTACTTGTTCTAGAACTTAAAATGTTGGCAATGAGCCTGTATATCTGGATTACATTGCTGTTTGCTAGTGAATTCATTATGTAAGTGAAGTGTCTTAAATGGGGTCCATATTTTTACTTATAAAAATATAATATAAGTGGGAGCAAGTATTTTACTTCAGCTAAAGTAACATCTACATGGCCACTGGGTGGTGCTATTGTCATTGCAGTCAGTATAGGGAGAATCCATAAAATAAGGCTAGGATACTGACAACTGATAATCAGAATTACCATAAGGATAACATACCTAAACAATTATTTCCTTAAAAATATCCCCCTACCAATTGTCCTGGGCTAGTTACTCTCCAGTCAATAAAAATCTGACCCCGACTTCTGTATGAAAACAGAAAGAAGAATGAAGAGATTGCTGAGAGAGGGACAGTAAAGAGTTATTTGAATGTTTTATAAACAACATTTTCAGTTGATTATATTTAGAAATAATCTTATATCCAGGAGATAAAGTTTATATTAAAAGGTTATATATTTTTATTTGCATGATAGTTCACATTTAAAGAAAAACTATTCCTTCAGAATGTATATCTAACTAACACATAGTATATATCAGATTAAGTGGCCTATTAAAGAATCTTACCAAACTTGAATAGATATAATCAGAATTTGCCAATTATTTGGCTGATGTGACCTACAACATACGGCAGTTCTCGAAAGTTTGTATTTTTATATGAATGACCTTAAACATCATCTGATTTTCAAACAAGTCCAGTGTGGTTAGTGGAGTACCGCAGGGGTCAGTCCTTGGGCCTTTGCTTTTTAACTTGTTTATTAATGACCTGGAGGTGGGCATAGACAGTACTGTTTCTATTTTTGCTGATGACACTAAATTGTGCAAAACTATAAGTTCCATGCAGGATGCTGCCGCTTTGCAGAGCGATTTGACAAAATTAGATAACTGGGCAGCAAACTGGAAAATGAGGTTCAATGTTGATAAGTGCAAAGTTATGCACTTTGGTAGAAATAATATAAACGCAAACTATCTACTGAATGGGAGTGTGTTGGGGGTTTCCTTAATGGAGAAGGATCTAGGGGTTTTTGTTGATAACAAGTTGTCTAATGCCAGGCAGTGTCATTCTGTGGCTACTAAAGCAAATAAAGTGCTGTCTTGTATAAAAAAGGGCATTGACTCAAGGGATGAGAACATAATTTTGCCTCTTTATAGGTCCCTGGTAAGGCCTCACCTTGAGTATGCAGTGCAGTTTTGGGCTCCAGTCCTTAAGAAGGATATTAATGAGCTGGAGAAAGTGCAGAGACGTGCAACTAAACTGGTTAAGGGGATGGAAGATTTAAACTATGAGGTGAGACTGTCGAGGTTGGGGTTGTTTTCTCTGGAAAAGAGGCGCTTGCGAGGGGACATGATTACTCTGTACAAGTACATTAGAGGGGATTATAGGCAGTTGGGGGATGTTCTTTTTTCCCATAAAAACAATCAGCGCACCAGAGGTCACCCCTTTAGATTAGAGGAAAGGAGCTTCCATTTGAAGCAGCGTAGGTGGTTTTTCACGGTGAGGGCAGTGAGGTTATGGAATGCCCTTCCTAGTGATGTGGTAATGGCAGATTCTGTTAATGCCTTTAAGAGGGGCCTGGATGAGTTCTTGATCAATCAGAATATCCAAGGCTATTGTGATACTAATATCTACAGTTAGTACTAGTGGTTGTATATATAGTGTATGTATGTGAGTGTATAGATTGGTAGGTGTGGGTTAAGTGTGCTGGGTTTACTTGGATGGGTTGAACTTGATGGACACTGGTCTTTTTTCAACCCTATGTAACTATGTAACTATGTAACTAACTATGTAAGTCATTAAAGTAGATAAGTAGATAAGTAAGTAAAAAGTATTATATTTTGTCATGTATTTATTGAAACAAAATATCCAATAACATCTGTGTGTGGAAAAAGAAAGTCAGTCCTAAGGATTATCATATAATTTGAAGGTGAAATCAGAGTTGTGGATAGATGAAGCCAAAATAAAACTTATTGGCATAAATGCGGAGTGTTACATTTTGAGAAACAAAAACACTGCATTCCAGCATAAGAACCTTATCCCATCTGTGAAACATGGGTGGTGGCAGTGTTCTAGTTTGGGCCTGTTTTGCTGCATCTGGGCCTGGATAACTTGCAATGAATTCTAAACTATACCAGAGAATTCTAAAGGAAAATGTCAAGACATCTGTCCATGAACTGAATCACAAGAGACAGTTGGTCATGCAGCAAGACAATGATCCTAAACACAGAAGTTCATGTGAGGAAACCCACCAACATCCAAGAGCTGCTCTGTATAGAGGAATGGGATCAAATTCCTCCGAGTCGATGTACAGGACTGATAAACAGTTACTCGCTAGAAACTGCCCCACCACAATAACTATTCACAAGTCACACACAGTAACTACAGGTTAAAGGTGGGAGCACATGGACCCATCTCTACTTCAATCAACAACACAGACCATTCCTTTTTTCCCTGACTTATTATACTGTATTTAAAGGGATACTGTCATGAACCAACAAATGTATTTTTTTTTAGCTATAATATTGGTGTGTAGGCAGCAATTTCAGTGCATTGTGCCTGAGTCTGAGCTTTCAGAAGGAGCCAGCGCTACACATTAGAACTGCTTTCAGGTAACCTATTGTTTCTCCTACTCCCATGTAACTGGAGGAGTCCCAAGCCAGACTTGGATTTCTTTCTATTGAGTGCTATTCTGATATCTACCGGGAGCTGCTATCTTACTGCCTTCCCATTGTTCTGCTGATCGACTGCTGAGAGGGGGTGATATCACTCCAACTTGCAGCTCAGCAGTAAAGTGTAACTGAAGTTTATCAGAGTACAGGTCACATGGCTGTGGCACCCTGGGAAATGAAGAATATGGCTAGCCCCATGTAAAAAATTAAAAATTAAATCTAAAAAATTTTGTTTGCCATTTTGAAAATTGGATTTCAATGCCGGATCTGCTGGAGAAGCTCTATTAACTGGTGTGTTTTGAAAGAAACATGTTTTCCCATGACAGTATTCCTTTAAGTTTAGCTGCTTGATTTTAACGCTTCAGTAGTGCAAATCCTTGAATTACAAGGGGCAAGCTACATGGTAGCAAAAGTACATTGAACTATAAGCAACTTTGGCGTATCCCCCACCAGCTCTCAATACTTCTTTTGCAAATGTACCTGTCCTAACAGTAAGTTAAATCCCTGATCGTTATTGACATCACATCCTATGTTATTGCTTTGCCTGGCAAGCAAGTGTATAAGTTCTGGCATGAAAAGGCTGTAACTGCCAAAAACTTATCTAATAGGTTTTTTTGCAGTTCTTTGACTGGCCTAGCCAGCAAATCACCAGCTATTTGTTTCTAAGAGCAGCAAACCTACTTATAAATCACCCCCTTCCCTGATTCTCTCTGCTGCTGATCACCCCTTACAACAGGGGTCTCAAACTCGCGGCCCGCGGGCCATTTGCGGCCCTCGGTTCAGTATTTTGTGGCCCGCACCAATGCCTTCTCAAAAGCAATGAATGGATCGCGATTTTTATTGCGATTCAAGGGATAATGCAAGGCACGGCGGGCGGGAGCTGCTGATTGCGGAAATGACGTTATGCCATCATAACAGTTATTATGGGAAGACGTTCTGTGTGCACAATTAGCTGCTAAGGAGCTAATTGTGCACACAGAACGTCTTCCCATAATAACTGTTATGATGGCATAACGTCATTTCCGCAATCAGCAGCTCCCTCCCGCCGTGCCTTGCATTATCCCTTGAAAGCCAGTTTTTTGTGAAATCCCTTATGCGGCCCAGCCTCATCCTGACTTTGCCTCCTGCGGTAAATTGAGTTTGAGCCCCCTGCCTTACAAGAAGGCCCACCTCTGCCCCACCCATTTCCCATCACCCCACCCCCATGTGACATCTCTGCTCCCCCTGTAGCCCTGTAGCCCAGTACTGTCGGTGAAAAAAATCAGCAACCATACCTGGCATTCACAATTAGCATGTTTTATCTTGGTACCTAATAACCTTTGGGAGATAGGATTCTGTAAACTGGAAGCTTTGTGGTGATTTTTCAAAAATATTAAAAATTGTTATTAAAACCAATAACTTTAGAAAATAATTGCAGTCTGGTAGTTTGGAGTAGAAAGATGTATTCACCCATTTTCAATTTTTCATAATCTGTTCTTTCCAGAAATGGATGGTTTTCAAGGATAAAATTACTGTTAGTGGTATTTTTGATCTTGAAATTGAAAGCATACAGATTTCTTGAGTGATGCTTTAGAAATCTGACAGCGCACTGCTGGGAGATTGGGCCCTATACACATCAGAATTTACCATAAAACTATACATATGTGGTATTTGGGTGTTGGGAGACATGGAACTTCCCAAATCTGTTGCATTAAAAAATTAAGTTTCTAATATAGGTATATATATGATTCGTTTTCTTTGTTAGACATTTAGAAGCCTTAATTGATACAGAACTAGAATTACACAACAGTTTCAGCATATTTTGAAAGCTTAGGTTAACCTGCAAAAAAAGATATATAGTTTTCATAGGTAAACCAAATTTCCCTCAGGAAGTGCCCCTAAAGTGACTGAGCACAAAACGTTCCAAAGCTGTCTGTCAATATAGGTACCAGAATCTCCAAACCGGCTGGCAGAGAAAGGGTTAAACCAACTCTCAGCCAGCCAACCGTTGCACCCTGCGTCATTCCTGGTCTCGGCCAATCAACTGCGGGCTCCAAAGGGAGCTGGGCCAATGACGCGCATGCTGCTGTTTGATTTGTGATTGGGAGAGTGTAAGTGGGGAGGAGCGTCGGAGGCGTTCGGGATACAGAGTAACCTGAAGCTGCCCTGGTTGTCTGGTCGCTGCAGCTCCGGGATTGCGCGCAAGTAACGATTCTCCTGGTCGGTGTGGAACGAGCACGGAGGCGCCATGATACCAGAAGATGGAAGTGAACCAGGATGTGTCAGTTAGAGAGCAGATTTTTCACGATTGGGTCCGGGAATGCATCGTAAGTGCTGAGCTAGTTTGGTTCTGGGGGAGGGGTGGGGAATGGGAGTATTAACACTTACACTGCCAGTATAGCCCTTAGCACTGGGTTGCGAGTGAATTAAACCCATTGGGGCAGTATCGGCTGGTAGAAGTTTGCTAGAGTGCAACTGGTGCCTAGGGGACAGCACTGACTGAAACTGCACGTCGGCTCTTTCCCTTCCCGGCGCCAGTAGTACAGCACAGCCAGTGTTTCCCCTGTACTACAGCTCCCAGTGTCCTCCCAGCTTCTGCCGAGCAGCCATGGCTTGTACTGTAATGAGCGGAATTAGCGTATGAGAGTGTTAAGGATTTGCCTAGTGTTCTACCCCCCCGTCTGTCATATCAATGGCCACCTGGCTCTTCCTGCGGTCCTTTCATTTGCTGATTTATATGATGGATTATATTTTCATAACCTGTAATTCATGGTCATTGTGCTGATTGTCTCAAAACAGCCAACCCCCCTCCATTGCAGAGCCTCATTTAGCTATGTATGGAAGCTAATACTGTGCCCCATAGCTATTACTGTCCCACCTACATATAGGAGCTAATACTAGCACCCGTAGCTATTACTGTCCCACCTACATATAGGAGCTAATACTAGCACCCGTAGCTATTACTGTCCCACCTACATATAGGAGCTAATACTAGCACCCCCCCAGTAAGCCCTATTACTGTCCCACCTACATATAGGAGCTAATACAGCACCCGTAGCTATTACTGTCCCACCTACATATAGGAGCAATACTAGCACCCGTAGCTATTACTGTCCCACCTACATATAGGAGCTAATACTAGCACCCGTAGCTATTACTGTCCCACCTACATATAGGAGCTAATACTAGCACCCGTAGCTATTACTGTCCCACCTACATATAGGAGCTAATACTAGCACCCGTAGCTATTACTGTCCCACCTACATATAGGAGCTAATACTAGCACCCGTAGCTATTACTGTCCCACCTACATATAGGAGCTAATACTAGCACCCGTAGCTATTACTGTCCCACCTACATATAGGAGCTAATACTAGCACCGTAGCTATTACTGTCCCACCTACATATAGGAGCTAATACTAGCACCCGTAGCTATTACTGTCCCACCTACATATAGGAGCTAATACTAGCACCCGTAGCTATTACTGTCCCACCTACATATAGGAGCTAATACTAGCACCCTTAGCTATTACTGTCTCACCTACATATAGGAGCTAATACTAGCACCCATAGCTATTACTGTCCCGCCTGCCTATAGGAGCTAATACTAGCACCCATAGCTATTACTGTCCCACCTGCCTATAGGAGCTAATACTAGCACCCATAGCTATTACTGTCCCACCTGCCTATAGGAGCTAATACTGTGCCCCATTGCAAGTACTGTCCCACCTACATATAGGAGCTAATATTAGCACCCATAGCTATTACTGTCCCACCTGCCTATAGGAGCTAATACTAGCACCCATAGCTATTACTGTCCCACCTGCCTATAGGAGCTAATACTGTGCCCCATTGCAAGTACTGTCCCACCTACATATAGGAGCTAATACTAGCACCCATAGCTATTACTGTCCCACCTACATATAGGAGCTAATACTGTGCCCCATTGCTATTACTGTCCCAAACAGCTAATCATGAATCCCTCCAGATCCCTATTTAGCTGTGCTTAGGATATAATACAAGGTTCCATTGCTGCTACTGACCCATTTGTCCTGAAACAGCTATATCCACATACCCATTTACTGTCCCAAAAAGGGGTAGTTCACCTTTAAGTTGACCTTTAGAATGGCCAATTCTAAG
Organism: Xenopus tropicalis; assembly: GCF_000004195.4. Classification (NCBI taxonomy): domain Eukaryota; kingdom Metazoa; phylum Chordata; class Amphibia; order Anura; family Pipidae; genus Xenopus; species Xenopus tropicalis. Next base: position 136,551,366 of record NC_030678.2, on the reverse strand, counting down.
CAACTTTTCAATTGGTCTTTTTTTATGTTATCGTTTTTAATTAATTGCTGTCTTCTTCTAACTCCTTTCAGCTTTCAAAATTGGGTAACTGGCCCCAGCAGCCACAAAACGATTGTTGTGTGAGGCTAAAGTTTTATTGTTACTTTTTTATAACTTATTTTTGTATTCATGTCCTCTTCTATTTATATACATGTCTCTCTTTCAAACCACTCCCTGGTAACTAAGGTAATTTGGGCCTTAGCAACCAGATAACTGCAAACTGAAGAGTTGCTAAACACAAATTGAAATAATTAAAAAAAAAAATGAAGACATTTTGCAAACTGTGTCAGAATATTACTCTCTACATCATATTGAAAGGTGAGCAACCCCTTTAACCTTCTATACTTCCGCTTTCCCATTTAGCTATGTATAGGAGTTACTGCTAGGTTTCATGGCTATTACTGTCCCAAAACAGCTAACCAACTTCATCCCCATTAAGCTATGTATGGGAGCTAATACAAACTCCATTGTTGGTACTGTCCCATAACAGCTATACCCCTATACTACTACATCCCCATTAAGCTATGTATGGGAGCTAATACAAACTCCATTGTTGGTACTGTCCCATAACAGCTATACCCCTATACTACTACATCCCCATTAAGCTACGTATGGGAGCTAATACAAACTCCATTGTTGGTACTGTCCCATAACAGCTATACCCCTATACTACATCCCCATTAAGCTACGTATGGGAGCTAATACAGGGTCTCATGGCTAATACCATCCCAAAACTACTTACCCCCTATCCTTCCGCATCCCCAGTAAACAATGTATGGGAGCTTATACAAACTCCATTGTTGATACTACCTTAAAACTGCTAAACCTCTATCCTTCCACATCCCCATTTAGCTATACATGGGAGCTAATACAACTACTTTCAGGCAACTATTAGGTGATTGCTGGAGCAGGCAGTGGGGGAGGGGTGGTTTGGCATTGCTCCTTTATTTTAACCTGGGGCATGTTCACCTGGACCCTATGTTACTTCGGTCAGCCTCTTCTTGTTTATTGCACTACTAAGCTTGTTTTCTATAGTGTATATCAGGATTATCAATTAGCTTGTACTAAAAAGTCATCTTAGTCTGAGACTGTTTGGCATTATCCTTAAAAACAGCTGTCATCTATATATTCGTTTCTAGGCTCCTTCTTACTTATTGATAACTTTCCTAGAGAAGTGCTTGCACTCTAACTGTGTGTGGGTGAGTCTGGTACTTAGTGAGCCACATTCAAATATAAAAAAAAGTTTGAGAGCAACACAAGCATGCAAAAAGTTCCCTATATGGACTGGCAGCCTCTGTTTGGCAGTTCACATGGGGTTTTTTTTTTGGTTTTTTTTCAACCAAAACTTGGCTTTAAACTAGAAATTAAAACATAAGCACCTGCTTTGAGGCCACTGGGAGCAACATCCAAGGGATTGGGGAGCAACATGTTACTCTCAAGCCACTGGTTAGGCATCACTGCTTTACACTCTACTAATGCATTTGTGATGGTGTGTACCTTTAAAGCCTGTAAGGTATGAGCTTGTTAGCCCTTTAAAGCTCATTGTTCTGCACTTCTGTGTTTGTTCCTGCATGGTTGACTCACTTGCTTTGTTAAATAATCTCTCATTGCTTATGTCACTTGTGAATGTAACATACCTGGGCAGAGCTGGTGACGCTGCACGTGCGTGTTGGAAAGCCCAACTGTGACTGCTGTTTATGTGGGAGGCTGCTGAGTCCTTTTGTGTATAAATGCAGTATTTATTGTGCCTGCGTGTTGGTGGGATTTATTTAATGCTTCTGAATTAAGATTATATTATCTCCATGCTGCAGTTTGTGAGTGCAGCCTTAAAACTGTTTCTTCATACAGGTTTGGGAGCTGTTATCCATAAAAGTTCCTAATTATGGAAAGGCCATCTCCCCTAGACTTTATTTTAATCAAATAATTCACATTTTATAAAAATGATTTCAGTTTTCTATGTAATAATAACACAGTACCTTGTACTTGATCCTAACTAAAATATAATTAATACTTATTGGACCAAGACAATTTTATTGGGATTAATTATTGTTTAAATAATTTTTTAGTAGACTTAAGGTATAGGCACCCAAATAATGGAAAGACCCCTTATCTGGAAAATTCCAGGTCCCAGGCATTCTGGATAACAGATCCTTTACCTGTACAATATAGATCAGTTTGTTGTCGCTGGTTGCAGTCTGATCCAGCGGCTAGCAAGAACAAAGATTTTTTTTAGATCCCATGGCATCTGACTGTTGGACTCGGTTGGCAGTTGGATATTATGAGATGACAGTCTGCACTTTATATGACTTTAACTGCAGTTATGTTGCAACAAGTCCATCTGGGTGGGAGAATCACTTATTTGCCCAGTTGTAGTTCTAAGGTTATGCATTGCTTGGGTGTAGTGGCCCAGCCAGATATTGGAGCATAGAGGGTGTCCTTATCCCAAAAGTTTGGTATAATCAAACAGCCTGGCCATGTCTAAATACATTTATTTCCCACAGCAAATGATTATCACACAGTAAGTGCTATATTTGGCTCCAGTAACAAGTCCCTGATGCCCAAATCCATGTCTTTATTTAACTGGAACTGTGTCCATTTCAGTTAGTTAAGGTGGCCATACACGGGCCGACTTTAGCTGCCGATATCGGTCCCTTGGACCGATTCGGCAGCTAATCGGCCCGTGTATGGGGAGAGCAGAGCGGCCTGGCCGACCGATATCTGGCCTGAAATTGGCCAGATCTCGATCGGCCAGGTTAGAAAATCTGGTCGGATCGGGGACCGCATCGGCTTGTTGATGCGACATCGCCAAGCGAGCGGATCTGCTCGTGTATGGCCACCTTTAGTGCTGGGCAACCTGTTTCTCTGTATCTTCTTGCTCTTCCCAGTTCTGACAGCGCTTATCACTACATGCTTCATTCTCTGGGGGTAGCTTTATTTTCTCCTACAAGCAGTGCACACTGACTACATTCTGACTACATTCTGATACCAGTAGGCCATTTAGAAGGTGTCATCTTGCTTCATTTCAGTATGCTGGGAATGTTCCTAGTGCGTCATCAGTTCTAGAGATGTAAGTAACAGGACACTTCAGTTAGCTCTTTATATTATCTATATAATTGTTTCTGAAGTAGGGCAGACATATTCCTAGAATATATCCCTTTCATTAAGTTCACTTTCAACTATCTTCATATAATAACGGTTAAGAACATAACCTTCACCAACCACTTTTTTTTTTTTTTTTTTTTTAAGCTATATATAAAAGCTAGCCATACATTATAAGATCCACATGTTTCCCAGATAATATCCAATTAAAGTGGGTGATATTGGGTTGATCCAATCGTTTGTCCCTAATGCCAAATGACTGGAACACTGGAACTCAATCTGTTGGGGGCCAGGACCACATCAATAAGCTGATGCAGTCCTTGATGTGATGGGGAAAATCAAACCTGTCTAAGGCTAATGTCCCACGGAAAGATTAGTCACTGCGATTTTTAAAAAGCGAGTTCCAGCGACAAGTCGCTCATTTTGTCTTTACATAGAGAAGAAATTGTTGGGGTGGAATATGACACCTGGATTTGTGGGAAATAAAATCGCTCCGTTGTGGAAATCTTTAGTAACCATTTGTTAGGTAAAAACGAGTGAGTTGTCTCTGGAACTCGCTTTTTAAAAATCGCAGCGACTAAATCTCCCCGTGGGACATTAGCCTAACATCTGGCTGATTTTTGGCCAGATATCTTTCGGGTAGGCCCATTGGAGGGGCCCATACATCCAAATTGCGACACAAATCAGCAGCTTAAATCTGTGTATGGCCACCTTTTATATGTTTTGCTAAAGTAGGGTGTATTCATTTTGCTAGAAAAGCAGAGCTTTGCCAGGATTTACAGACCTTTTGTTGGATGATATTGGGTTGATCCATTCATTTAGACACCCAGGCCACCAGTTGTGTATATTGTAGGCCTGTTTAGACAGACTGACTTTTCTTACTGGGATACACAAGTTATAAGCTGCTGAGTCAGTCGGCAGCCGCTATAGTCCTGTGTATGGCCCCACCATATGTTCCACTATTTATTGAAATTGTAATTCTGAGGACGTAATTTTCAGTGCATATGTGCATTTTTTTTTTCTGTAGTTGCTGTAACAGAATTCATGGTCTAGCTCAGTCTGATTAAGCTAAAAGCACCTGTAACTTTTCAGTGTGTAAATGAAAGTTGTGGTCAGATTGGTTCTATCAGTGCTCAGGGAAACATCTTGGCATTATTCTACATCAAGCCTATCACTGCATGTTTGTGTTTATTTTTGTAATTGGGAGCACAGTGACCTGTTGGCTAAAGTTTCATGACAAATGATCAAATCTTACTGTGTATGGCCACAGTTCAAAGTCCAGCCAAATATTTAGGCCAGGGTTTATGGAATTTTGTATAAAACATATTTAATTAGTACTTATTCTAAACCAAGCAACTCTGTGCAGTCAAATATCAGATTTTTGTTTTGCTTATTGAAGAAATATAATTAGTAGATACTGCTGTACCCTTCTTTTTATTCCACAAGAAGCGCTGCAAAACTAGTATTTTAATTTGTAAAAATTGATGAAAGCAACATCTGTTTAATTCTGAGATTGTCCACACCCTTCTTATTAGCTGTGAGAAGGCTGGAATTCAATTATACTAAATTATTGTATGAATCTTTACTGAGTGATTTGCAAAATGATGTTAAACTTCCTTCTGTGGAATGTAAATTGTGAGTGTGTGTCTGCCTATGCTGACCTGAACCTGTAACTTGAATCC